>NC_074681.1:19680696-19828196 GCF_029448725.1 Salvelinus fontinalis | reverse complement strand
GCATGCCAGGCACACACACACACTCACCCCCTCTCAAGCACTAAAAAGTGTGTGTGAGTGATTTAGAGAGAACGTAATAGTGTGCTAAATAGTAATCCTATTAACAATTAAATGATTGCAACATTTTCTGGGCTGAAACCATGGGAACAGTTGACGAAAGCATGTACACACAGTAACGTACCAAAAGAGATGTCTCCAGTGCCAGTCTTGTCAAACAGCTGGAAGGCTACGATGAAGAGGGCATCCGGAACACACAGCACCGACTCAAACGCTAAGAACTCCTGGAACGAGATCAGCCTGTGTGTGTTTTGTGGAAAGAGAGAAAGAGGCAACATTAAAACACATTACACACATGAAGCCATGCAGGACAAAGCTTCACTTACACAACATCCAATCAGAAGGAGAAAGGCTCAGCTTTCGCTGAAACATCAGAAAAATGTCAACAATGACGTAGGGTGAGATTAGACCATGCAGTATTTCTAAAAATACCCCATGTATTTAAAATATTGTTAACCAATTGTCATGGATTTCAGTTCATTTCTCTAGACTGAACTAAATTTAGAAGGTTCATTGGGGATTGGCTGCTTGTAGGTCTTTACTTTTAATCAGCTCTGAATGACACAGATGTGTGGTTCTGCACCCTGCAACAGACTGCCAAGCATGTGCAAAGCTGTCATCAAGGCAAAGGTTTGCTATTTTGAAGAATATAAAAACATATTTTTAGATATGTTTAACACTTTTTTGGTTACTACATGATTCCATATGTTGTTTCATAGTTTTGATGTCTTCACTATTATTCTATAACAGAGGTCGCCCGATTAATAGGAATGGCCGATTAATTAGGGCCGATTTCAAGTTACAACAATCGGTAATCGCCGTTTTTGGACACCGATTATGGCCGATTACATTGCACTCCACGAGGAGACTGCGTGGCAGGCTGACTAACTGTTATGCGAGTGCAGCAAGGAGCCACGGTAAGGTGCTAGCTAGCATTAAACTTGTCTTATAAAAAACAATCACTCACTAGTTAACTACACATGGTTGATGATATTACTAGTTTATCTAGCTTGACCTGCGTTGCATATAATTGATGCGGTGGCTGTTAATTTATCATTGAATCACAGCCTACTTCACCAAACGGGTGATTTAACAAGCGCATTCGAAAAAAGCACCGTCTTTGCACCAATGTGTACCTAACCATAAACATCAACGCCTTTCTTAAAATCAATACACAAGTATATATTTTTTAAACCTGCATATTTTGTTAATATTGCCTGCTAACATGAATTTCTTTGAACTATGGAAATTGTGTCACTTCTCTTGCGTTCAGTGTAAGCAGAGTCAGGGTATATGCAGCAGTGGGTCACATGGCTCGTTGAGAACTGTGTGAAAACCATTTCTTCCTAACAAAGACGGTAATTAATTTGCCAGAATTGTACATAATTATGACATAACATTGAAGGTTGTGCAATGCAATATTAGACTTCAGTGAAATACGGAATGGTTCCGTATTTCACTGAAAGAATAAACGTTTTGTTTTCAAAATGATAGTTTACAGATTTGACCATATTAATGACCTAAGGCTCGTATTTCTGTGTGTTATTATGTTATAACCAAGTCTATGATTTGATAGAGCAGTCTGACTGAGCGGTGGTAGGCAGCAGCAGGCTCGTAAGCATTCATTCAAACAGCACTTTCCTGCATTTGCCAGCAGCTCTTCGCTCTGCTTCAAGCATTGCGCTGTTTATGACTTCAAGCCTATAAACTCACGAGATTAGGCTGGCAATACTAAAGTACCTATTAGAACATCCAATAGTCAAAGGTATATGAAATACAAATGGTAGAGAGAGAAATAGTCCTATAATAACTACAACCTAAAACTTCTTACCTGGGAATATTGAAGACTCATGTTAAAAGGAACCACCAGCTTTCATATGTTCTCATGTTCTGAGTAAGGAACTTAAACGTCAGCTTTTTTACATGGCACATATTGCACTTTACTTTCTTCTCCAACACTTTGTTTTTGCATTATTTAAACCAAATTGAACATGTTTCATTATTTATTTAAAGGCTAAATTTATTTTATTGATTTATTATATTAAGTTAAAACAAGTGTTCATTCAGTATTGTTGTAATTGTCATTATTACAAATAAATAAATAGGCCGATTAATCGGTATCGATTAAACATATGTCCCATGCAAATAAAGCCCTTTGAATTGAAATGAGACACAGGAGAGAGAGATAAATAGAAAGGGAAGGAGACAAGGCAGGATGCTTGAGCAACTGTTCCACAGAAAGAGAGAACAGAGAGAGAGAAGGGAGGCAGCTCTTTACCCATCTTTTGGTGAAGAGAGGGTGTGCGAAATAAAGATAGACAAAGAGGATGACAGAGAGAGGGTGAATGTAGGCAGCTCCTTACCCGTCCTTGGTGGTATCAGCTACACCTGCGATGAGCTGTACAGTTTTGGGGTTGTGGTGGATCTGTGTGTGCAGGCCCAGGTATTTCTGCACAAAGTCCCCCGGGGTCATTAACTTCTCGCCATCTGCATCCACCACACTGGCATGCTGGAGGGGTTATGACAGACAGAGTCACACTGGGTCCGTTCCTTGTACTGTTATAACAATCATAACCCTGCGCATTATCAACTCCTCTGTCATGCTTAGAAGAATTACGACAGAAACCCACATCACATCATTTTGAGTTTCCTGCTAAACACTGACATGTTGAGGGGGGTTAGGACAGAATGCATACAGGGGGAGTTTGGGTTCCTGACTTAACTCTTATCCATCACACTGACATGCTAAGGTGGTTCTAAATGTGACGCTATAATGTGGCTCTTACTTCTTCCTGGGTAGACACACGATAAGGGCATTGATTTTATTAAGGCCCCACACTCTGGCAGTATAAACTGTGCACTGTGTGTAGACAATGTGTGAACTGGAAAGCCTATATACATAAGATATGCTCAATCAATGAGCATCACTCTCCAAATATAACTACGTATGACAATAGCCACAGGAAGTAGTTTGGGGGTGCTGCGATTTTTTCTTGCCCCTGTCTATACCAGACCACTAACACAGGACTAGTAAAGGCCCAGTGCACTACTTTTGTGAAAATAATGTAAAATAAATGTGTGAGTGTTTACCAGCATGTGACTTGAGTTTGATAATTATCTGTACAAAACAGTTAATATAAAAATACTTCCTTGAAATGTTTTTCAGTCTCTTGAAATACTTTGCAAATGCAGCTTTTTCTACGTTAAAATGACCATTTCAGTTTCTTTTACATTTTAGTAGATGTTCTTATCCAGAGAAAATAACAGTAGTGAGTGTATGCATTTTCATACTGGCCCCCCATTGGAATCAAACCCACAACCCTAGCATTGCAAGCGCTATGCTCTACCAACTGAGCCACATCACCACAAACCACTTGATGTCTCAATGTACTAAATGTTTTTCCATCATGGTGATGAAAAGTCTACAGGTACAATCCTAGATGAACAGCCTATGTACAATACAGTAATATACATTTACATTAAGTGGTTTGTAAGGACGGTAAATTAATAATGTACAAAGTGGTTGTTTTTCATGTTATTTGATCAAGAAAAATATTTAATTTGATATGTTTGAGAACAGGGTTTTGTTCTTTCTGGATTCCATTAGAATGACAGAATCACAGAGAAAGGGACATAGCAACAACTCTTACAATTCCAACTATTGAATCCTGCAAGATACTGTTCTTCATCATACCACATACTTTTTTTGCCAAAGCAGAGATTGAATGATTTTTTGCTGCGCAACAGACATCTATATTGGTCCGCTAATACTAGTAAAGGCCCAGTGCACCACTTTTTTAATACAGTAAAAAAAAATATATTCCGACTTTTCAGGGGGTGCTGCAGCACCCTCAGCACGCCTACTGAGTTATGCATATGACTTGACATGTCCGACTGACAACTAAAGGTGAACTAGCCTATTTACAAAGATTCCGATTCCTTAAAGGAATAAGAACTTTCCAGAAAGTATTTTGGGTAAGGTCTCTTTACCTAACCTTTCATTTTAGTAATTTAGCAGACATTCTTATCCAGATCGACTTACAGGAGCAAGTAGGGTTAAGAACCTAGCTCCAGGGGACACTGACCAATTTTTCATCTAGTCGGCTCGGACTAGCTTTGTGAGCTAAGCCATCTTAGGCTTTATGTTATGTTTTCAGTAGCTCTATTAGCCCATACGAGGCACTGACTGCTGTTTCATCCACAGAGCCATGAAGGATCAAGCACAACAGTGTGCAACTGTAAATACAATTTAGAAGTGCCATTATTTATGTTCAACATGGAACTCACAGCTTCAGCGGGTTCTAAGAAATGCTGAATACTAAATGCTGTACAATCTTTCAATGTTTTGACTAATACATGACCTCTAACTCTCACATGACATACAGTATGTAAAATGTGTATAACCCCCCCCCCCCCCCTGTGTATAGCCTAATGTACCATCTGCTGACTGACCAGGTGAAAGCTATGATCCCTTATTGATGTCACCTGTTATATCCACTTCAATGTTAAAGAAGGTTAAAGAAGGATTTGTAAGCCTTAAGACATTGTGTATGTGTGCCAATCAAAGAGTGAATGGGCAAGACAAAATATTTAAGAGCCTTTGAACAGGGTATGGTAGTAGGTGCCAGGCGCACTGGTTTGTGTGTGTCAAGAATTGCAACGCTACTGGGTTTTTCACGTTCAACAGTTTCCCGTGTGTATCAAGAATGGTTTACCACACAAAGGACATCCAGCCAACTTGACACAACTATGGGTACCATTGGAGTCAAGATGTGCCAGTATCCCTGTGGAATTCTTTTGACACCTTGTAGAGTACATGCCCCAATGAATTGAGCCTGTTCTGAGGGCAAAAGGGGTGCAACACAATATTAGGAAGGTGTTCCTAATGTTTTGTACACTCAGTGTATAGGTGCCCTGCCAGGGAGGGAAACAGGCAGAACTGACAGCCCTCCCATGCCGACGATGACACAGTGTGAACACACAGGCAATCAGCTTTGTAATTCAGCCGATAGATGCTTGCTTACTCCATCACAGAATGCCTGCCACATTCAAACACAGGCAAATGCCACATGACTCAAGCTATGGCAGAGGGATTTCTTGTGGCAAGGTTAACTGACACTGATGTTTGCTACCAGCCGGGCACTCATGCCCTTCTCAGTGATTTAATGCATAGGGTGCATTCTACTCTATAGCCTCTTCTCATGTAGAACAGATGAAGAGGAAACACTATTGAGATACACCTTTCACCATTACTGTGTTGTTGTGTGTATTTTGGTATTTTATTAGGATTCCTATTAGCTGTTGCGAAAGCCACAGCTACTCATCTTAAGTTCCACACAAAACATTTAATAATACTGCACATTAATAGACAAGAACAGCTCAAGGACAGAACTACATAACGTTTGTGGGTTGGTCTTTAATTAAAGAGCATAGTGACACAGCTCCCCACAAGATTCCCTCAAGCTAAATCATGACTTCAGTTCACCCTGGGGGGATAGTGACCCTAGATGTTTCCCCAAGGAACTGAACTATAGTCCGTTTCGCATCATCTTCCGGATGGTGGAGGTTAGGATTTAGGGAGGGTAGCTGCTTCCAAGCTGTGATTGTGAGTCACTTTGCATATAAACTGTGCATAGTGATCATTTGAGGCAGGCTAAAGTTGAAGGCCAAAGAGTTGTTCTTACCTTGAGAAAGATAACCTTCAATTCGCTCGGGTCTGCCCGTTTGGTGGATTGCACCTGCCAAGCAATATGATTAAGATAAAAATGTTAAGGTAATGACTCGTTCTGCAGCAAAAACAAATACACAGCGGCTAGTTACATTTACATAATGTAAACGGTTAACTAGCTATTTGGTTTTGTAATCAATACTAGCTAGCTGACACTGGGATAAAGTGTGTCTCCTTGCAATTGGAAATTACAAATGAAAAGATTCCAAAAGCAAACAGAGGACTTGAAAGACTGCTATCCTACAAGACATATAATTATTGTCAAAACGAATGCAAATGCAAAGTATCACACCAACTGTTACTGCAGGTGAGTTGACCAGGAAACACTGCTACTGCTAACTAGCTAGCTACTGGCTAGTTAGCTACAGTAACGTTACTCAAAAGATGAAGACACAAACCCTTCTTCAAATGACTCGTTAGATTTAAAACAGCAAAGAGCAGAGCGGATACGAGGGTATTTAGACACACGATAGTAGTTGAGTGATGCGGTTGTCATTATTGCACAATCTTGTGAGTTAGTAGATAGCTAGTATCGCAATGTTAATCAGATGTAGATGCTAGCCTTATCGCTAACTCCGCCTAGTGGATGTTCATTCAAGGCCAGAGACCGGGCGTTACCGCAGTGATGCACGGAACAATGAATGCCCTACACCCGCTAAAAAGAGACTCAAATAATCCCTTAAACGATATAGTCATATACCCAATACAAAACAGATAAAACATGCAGACAACATTAAAAGCGATTTCTGAAACGTAAAGCAAGCGATGCCGAAGTCACCTTGACCGCCATGTTGGTTTCGACGTCACGTACAGTTAGCTAGCGCAGGCGCTTTCACTGCAGAATTCCAAATAAATTAAATGAAAAGCAAACTCCGGTCTAATCTGAAACGATTGCATCAACCCCACTATTCTAGTCTAGTGCGTGTCCCTCTGACTCTCTGTTCTAAAAGTGTGTGTGTGTCTCTTCAGCTGTAGTCGTGGTTCGAGCATTCCAAGGGTGATGTAAGGACACGTTTCTTAGCCTGAGTGAAAACAGACTGCTAGCTATTCAGACCAATCGAATAATTAACCTGGCCACACATACAGTAGCCTATTTGTGCGAGAACAAATATTGCATAGCATAACCGTGGGAAGTAGAGGTGCTGAGGGTGCTGCAGCACCCGCTGAAAAATCATAATAATTTATTTAAAAAAAATATATATATATAAATTAATATTTTTTAAATTAATATTTTTGCGTTGAGCCTTTAATTCCCCTGCAAACTACTTCCTATGTTACATATACCAATATGCTACACATCATTCAATCATGGAATGACCTGTAGGCTCTCTCAGGGACTGAAACTCACTCAGCCTGATTGACCGGGAAAAAAACATGAAGCAGGAGCTTAAACCAATAACATACATCTTGTAATGTTATGTTAGGCCTAACTTGTGAAAGCCATTTCAACTAAAGGTTATGTTGACTAGTTTAATGATAGGGCCTAAATTCAAATGGCAAGTTTTCCCATCCCATTGTTTCCCAGGTTGAAATAAAATTTGGAAACCAAACCTAAAAGCAATGTGTGTAACCGTCCCCCCTTTTCGAAGATCTGAAATCAGTTTAAAGCTGACACCCTTTTGCCAAGCCCAGGCCAGAACACAGAGCATGTGTGCCTTAACTCTGCTGTAATCCAGTTAAGTGCAGAGGGCTTTAATGGGAACTGTCTCATGTGTAACGAGGAAAGAGGAGAATAGCCAACTGGGACACTCTATCTGCTCTGTCCTGTTTTCCTCTCTCTCAATTCAATTTCAACTTAAGGGGAAGCATATGTTTACAGTGGCACAGAATGTGAAATAGATAATAAACAAAAGTCAAATAAAAAATCTAAAATGTATAGTAAACATTACACTAACAAAAGTTCCAAAATAATAAAAATATTTCAAATGTCATTATGTCTGTATACAGTGTTGAAATGATAAATAGTTAAAGTACAAAAGGGAAAATAAATAAACATAAATATAGGTTGTATTTACAATGGTGTTTGTTCTTCACTGGTTGCTCTTTTCTTGTGGCAACAGGTCACCAATCTTGCTGCTGGGGTTGCACACTGTGGTATTTCACCCAATAGATATGGGAGTTTATCAACATTTATTTGTAGGTCTGTGTAATCTGAGGGAAATATGTGTCTCTAATATGGTCATACATTTGGCAGGAGGTCAGGAAGTGCAGCTCAGTTTCCACCTCATTTTGTTGGCAGTATGCACATAGCCTGTCTTCTCTTAAGAGCAAGGTCTTCCCTTCGACAGCCTTCCTCAATAGCAAGGCTATGCTCACTGGGTCTGTACATAGTCAAAGATTTCCTTCATTTTGGGTCAGTCACAGTGATCAGGTATTCTGCCATTGTGTACTCTCTGTTTAGGGCCAAATAGCATTGTAGTTTGCTCTGTTTTTTGTAAATTCTTTCCAATGTGTCAAGTAATTATCTTTTTGTTTTGAAATGATTTGGTTGGGTCTTGTGTTGCTGTTTTTGGGCTCTGTGGGTTCTGTTTGTGTTTGTCCATATCACCGGATTCCTACCGCAAACTCTGAACCCTTTCATCTGGACCATGGCAGCTAGCTAACCGCAATCCGGGTTGACTACTCCTGGCTAACGTTTCTGTCCCGGAGCAAGCACCAACTAGCCTGGGGCTAGCCCATGCTAGACCCATCTCCCGGCTTGGGCTCCTGGGCTACTCCTGAAGCCCACTCCTCGGCTACAATATCTGGACTCCTTCTACTGCCGGTACGGGGCACGGAACCCCGCCGATCCTTCACGACTGGAATACCGACATAATCTGCCCTAGGATCCCAACAGGCCCCTCAGGCGCGACGTCCCCTGAAGGCCCATTCTGCTAACCGCGGCCTGCTTGCTATCTATAGCATATTGGACTGTTAGCTGATCCACCGGCCAGTTTCTTGGACCACTATACCCATTTTGCCAATTGGACTTGGACCCCTCTGCTACTTGGAACCCTACTAATTCCACGACTGGTCTATCGACGTCACCGCACGAGGAGTCAAAAGCAGACTTTCCCCCATCGCGACGTCTCTCTAAGGCCCTTATGCTAGCTTGCTAGCCCCGGCCTGCTAACTGTCTGAATCGCCGTGTCCCCAGCCAGCCCAACCACTCACTGGACCCATACGATCACTTGGCTATGCATGCCTCTCCCTAATATCAATATGCCTTGTCCATTACTGTCCTGGTTGGTGATTACTGTCTTATTTCACTGTAGAGCCTATAGCCCTGCTCAATATGCCTTAACCAACCATGTTGTTCCACTTCTCACATATGCGATGACATCACCTGGTTTAAACATCTCTAGAGACTATATCTCTCTCTTCATTACTCAATGCCGAGGTTTACCTCCAATGTACTCTCTTCCTACCATTCCTTTGTCTGTACATTATGCCTTGAATCTATGCTATCGTGCCCAGAAACCTGCTCCCTTTACTCTCTGTTCTGAACGTACTAGATGGCCAGTTCTTATAGCCTTTAACCGTACCCTTATCCTACTTCTCCTCTGTTCCTCTGGTGATGTAGAGGTTAATCCAGACCTGCAGTACCTAGCTCCACTCCTACTCCCCAGGTGCTCTCATTTGTTGACTTCTGTAACCGTAAAAGCCTTGGTTTCATGCATGTTAACATTAGAAGCCTACTCCCTAAGTTTGCTTTATTCAATGCTATAGCACATTCTGCCAACGCGGATGTCTTAGCCGTGTCTGAATCCTGGCTTAGGAAAACCACCAACAACCCAGAAATTTCCATCCCTAACTATAATATTTTCCGCCAAGACAGAACTGCTGAAGGGGGCAGTGTTGCAGAGGTAGCCTGCAGAGTTCTGTCTTACTATTCAGGTCTGTACCAAAGCAATTCGAGCTTCTACTTCTAAAAATGCCCCTTTCCAGAAACAAGTCTCTCACCGTTGCCGCTTGCTATAGACCACCCTCTGCCCCCAGCTGTGCCCTGGACACCATATGTGAATTGATTGACCCCCATCTATCTTCTGAGCTCGTACTGCTAGGTGACCTAAACTGGGACATGCTTAACACCCCGGCCATCCTACAATCTAGGCTTGATAGATACAATGAACCCACCAGGTACAACCCCAAATTCGTAAACACAGGCACCCTCATAGATATCATCCTAACTAACTCGCCCTCCAAATACACCTCACCAAGATCTCAGCGATCACTGCCTCATTGCCTGCATCTGTAATGGGTCTGCGGTCAAACGACCACCCCTCATCACTGTCAAACGCTCCCTAAAACACTTCTGCAAACAAGCCTTTCTAATTGACCTGGCAGGGGTATCCTGGAATGACATTGACCTCATCCCGTCAGTAGAGGATGCCTGGTTATTCTTTAAAAGTGCCTTCCTCACTATCTTAAATAAGCATGCTCCATTCCAGACCTGTCTGCCCTTGACCAACACAAAAACATCCTGTGGCGTTCTGCATTACCATCGAATAGCCCCCGTGATATGCAACTTTTTAGGGAAGTTAGGAACCAATATATACAGGCAGTTAGGAAAGCTAAGGCTAGCTTTTTAAAACAGAAATTTGCATCCTGTAGTACGAACTCAAAAAGATTCTGGGACACTGTAAAGTCTATGGGGAATAAGAGCACCTCCTCCCAGCTGCCCACTGCACTGAGGCTAGGAAACACTGTCACTACCGATAAATCCACAATAATTGAGAATTTCAATAAGCATTTTTCTACGGCTGGCCATGCTTTCCACCTGGCTACCCCTACCCCGGTCAGCAGCCCTGCGCTCCCCACAGCAACTCGCCCAAATCTCCCCCACTTGTCCTTCACCCAAATCCAGATAGCTGATGTTCTGAAAGAGCTGCAAAATCTGGACCTCTACAAATCAGCCGGGCTAGACAATCTGACCCTCGCTTTCTAAAATTATCTGCAGAAATTATTGCAACCCCTATTACTAGCCTGTTCAACCTCTCTTTTGTATCGTCTGAGATTCCCATAGATTGGAAAGCTGCCACGGTCATCCCCCTCTTCAAAGGGGAGACACTCTAGACTCTAACTGATACAGACCTATATCTATTCTACCCTGCCTTTCTAAGGTCTTTGAAAGCCAAGTTAACAAACAGATTACCGACCATTTCGAATCTCACCGTACCTTCTCCGCTATGCAATCTGGTTTCAGAGCTGGTCATGGGTGCACCTCAGCCACGCTCAAGGTCCTAACGATATCATAACCGCCATCGATAAGAGACATTACTGTGCAGCCGTATTCATCGACCTGGCTAAGGCTTTTGACTCTGTCAATCACCACATTCTTATTGGCAGACTCAACAGCCTTGGTTTCTCAAATTATTGCCTCGCTTGGTTCACCAACTACTTCTCCGAAAGAGTTCAGTGTGTCAAATCGAAGGGCCTGTTGTCCGGACCTCTTGCAGTCTCTATGGGGGTG
Source organism: Salvelinus fontinalis (assembly GCF_029448725.1). Taxonomy (NCBI): domain Eukaryota; kingdom Metazoa; phylum Chordata; class Actinopteri; order Salmoniformes; family Salmonidae; genus Salvelinus; species Salvelinus fontinalis. The sequence continues at coordinate 19,816,959 of NC_074681.1, read as the reverse complement.
CCACAGGGTTCAATTCTTGCGCTGACTCTCTTCTCTGTATACATCAATGATGTCGCTCTTGCTGCTGGTGAGTCTCTGATCCACCTCTACGCAGACGACACCAATCTGTATACCTCTGGCCCTTCTTTGGACACTGTTAACAACCCTCCAGACGAGCTTCAATGCCATACAACTCTCCTTCCGTGGCCTCCAACTGCTCTTAAACACAAGTAAAACTAAATGTATGCTCTTCAACCGATCGCTGCCCGCACCTGCCTGCCAGTCCAGCATCACTACTCTGGACGGTTCTGACTTAGAATATGTGGACAACTACAAACACCTAGGTGTCTGGTTAGACTGTAAACTCTCCTTCCTTCTCACATTAAGCATCTCCAATCCAAAATTAAATATAGAATCAGCTTCCTATTTCACAACAAAGCATTCTTCACTCAGGCTGCCAAACATACCCCCGTAAAACTGACCAACCTACCGATCCGTGACTTCGGTGATGTCATTTACAAAATACCCTCCAACACTCTACTCAACAAATTGGATGCAGTCTATCACAGTGCCATCCGTTTTGTCACCAAAGCCCCCTATACTATCCACCACTGCGACCTGTATGATCTCGTTGGCTGGCTCTCGCTTCATACTCGTCGCCAAACCCACTGGCTCCAGGTCATCTATAAGTCCTTGCTAGGTAAAGCCCCGCCTTATCTCAGCTCACTGGTCACCATAGCAGCACCCACCCGTAGCACGCGCTCCAGCAGGTATATCTCACTGGTCACCCCCAAAGCCAATTCTTCCTTTGGCCGCCTCTCCTTCCAGTTCTCTGCTGCCAATGACTGGAAGGAACTGCAAAAATCTCTGAAGATGGAGACTCTTACCTCCCTCATTAGCTTTAAGCACCAGCTGTCAGAGCAGCTCACAGATCACTCACCTGTACATAGCTCATCTGTAAATAGCCCATCCAATCTTCTTCATCCCCATACTGTATTTATTTATTTATTTATCTTGCTCCTTTGCACCCCAGTATCTCAACTTGCACATTCATCTTCTGCACATCCTACCATTCCAGTGTTCAATTGCTATATTGTAATTACTTTGCCACCATGGCCTGTTTATTGCCTCACCTCTCTTATCCTACCTCATTTGCACATGCTGTATATAGATTTTTCTACTGTATTATTGATTGTATGTTTGCTTATTCCATGTGTAACTCTGTGTTGTTGTATGTGTCGAACTGCTTTGCCTTATCTTGGCCAGGTCACAGTTGCAAATGAGAACTTGTTCTCAACTAGCCTACCTGGTTAAATAAAGGTGAAATAAATAAAAACAAATTTAACCCAGGACCAGCTAGCTTAGGGGGCTTTTCTCCAGGGTCATTTCTCTGTAGGTGATGGCTTTGTTATGGAAGGTTTGGGAATAGCTTCCTTTTAGGTGGTTGTAGAATTTAACATTTTTTTCATGGATTTTGATAATTATTGGGTATCGGCCTAATTCTGCTCTGCATGCATTATTTGGTGTTTTACGTTGTACACAGAGGACATTTTTGCAGAATTCTACATGCAGAGTCTCAATTTGGTGTTTGTCCAATTTTGTTAATTCTTGGTTGGTGAGCAGACCCCAGACCTCACAACCACAAAGGGCAATGGGTTCTATAACTGATTAAAGTATTTTTAGGCAGATCCTAATTAGTATGTCTAATTTTATGTTCCTTTTGATGGCATAGAAGGCCCTTCTTGGCTTGTCTCTCAGATTGTTCACAGCTTGCGGACGTTACCTGTGGCGCTGATGTTTAGGCAGAGGTATTTATAGTTTTTTGTGTGCTCTATGGCAACGGTGTCTAGATGGAATTTGTATTTGTGGTCCTGGCAACTGGACCTTATTTGGAACACCATTATTTTTGTCTCACTGAGATTTACTGTCAGGGCCCAGGTCTGACAGAATCTGTGCAGAAGACCTAGGTGCTGCTGTAGGCCCTCCTTGGTTGGGGACAGAAGCACCATATCCTCAGCAAACCGTAGCCATTTGACTTCAGATTCTAGTAGGCTGAGGCCAGTTTCTGCAGACTGTTCTAGTGCCCTCGCCAATTTGTTGATATATATGTTGAAGAGGGTGGGGCTTAAGCTGCGTCCCTGTCTCACCCCGCGGCCCTGTGGAAAGAAATGTGTGTGTTTTTTGCCAGTTTTAACCGCACACTTGTTTGTGCACATGGATTTTATAACATTGTATGCTGTTCCCCCAACACCACTTTCCATCAATTTGTCGAGCAGGCCCTCATGTATAGCAGACTCAAATTGAGTCATAAGCTTTTTTTAAATCAACAAAGCATGAGAAGACTTTGCCTTTCTTTTGGTTTGTTTGTCAATTAGGGTGTGCAGAGTGAATACGTGGTCTGTCGTACCATTCATTTGGTAAAAAGCCAATTTGACATTTGCTCAGTGTCACGCCCTGACCGTAGAGAGCTTTTTATGTCTCTATTTTGGTTTGGTCAGGTTATGATTTGGGTGGGCATTCTATGTTCCTTTTTTCTATGATTGGTATTTCTTTGTGTTTGGCCGGGTGTGGTTCTCAATCAGAGGCAGCAGTCTATCGTTGTCTCTGATTGAGAACCATACTTAGGTAGCCTTTTTCCCATCTGTATTTGTGGGTAGTTGTCCATGTATAGTTGCCTGTGAGCACTATGTTGGCGTCACGTTTTTGGTTTGATGTTTATTGTTTTGTTGGCGACATCTAAAAAATAAAGAAGTATGTACGCTCACCACACTGCGCTTTGGTCCACTGTTTCCACCTTAGACGATCGTGACACTCAGTACATTGTTTTCGCTGAGGAAATGTACGAGGCTGCTGTTGATGATAATGCAGAGGATTTTCCCAAGGTTGCTGTTGACGCATATCCCATGTTAGTTATTGGGGTTAGTTATTAGTTATTAATTTCTCTCCACTTTTGTGGATTGGGGTGATCTTTGGTTCCAAATATTGGAGAATATGCCAGAGTCAAGGATGATGTTAAAGAGTTTACATATAGCCAATTGGAATTTGTGGGGTGTATATTTTATAATTTCATTTAGGATACCATCAACCCCACAGGCCTTTTTTGGTTGGAGGGTTTGTATTTTGTCCTGTCGTTCATTCAGTGTAATTGGAGAATCCAGTAGGTTCTGGTGGTCTTTAATAGTTTATTCTAAGATTTGTATTTGATCATTTATGTTTTTGCTGTTGGTTCTTTGTTATAGAACCAAAAAGATTGGAGAAGTGGTTCATCCATACATCTGCATTTTGGATAGATAACTCTTCGTGTTGTTGTTTAGAGTTTTCACATTTTCCCAGAAGTGGTTAGATTCTATGGGTTCTTCAATTACATTGAGCTGATTTCTGACATGGTGTTCCATCTTTTTCCGTAGGGTATTTTTGTATTGTTTTAGTGATTCACCATAGTGAAGGCGTAGGCTCAGGTTTTCTCGGTCTCTATGTTTTTGGTTGAATAGGTTTTTAAATTTCATTCTTAGGTTTTTGCATTCTTCATCAAACGATTTGTCAGTGTTGTTAATTTTCTTAGGTTGTCTGCTTGACCTTTTTAGATTTGATAGGTACGTTGAGAGGTCAAATATACTGTTAACATTTTCTACTGTCAAGTTTACACCTTCACTATTACACCTTCACTTGTCCAAGAAATTGTCTAGAAGGGATAATTGTTTTTGCTAGATTTCCATACTACTTTCCTTCCATCTATAGCACTTCTTAATATTATTCAGTTTGTTTGGCTTTGATGCCTCATGATTGAGCTCAGTTCTGTTCAAATAGTGTGATTTTGCTGTGATCTGATAGGGCTGTCAGTGGACTGACTGTGAACGCTCTAAGAGACTCTGGGTTGAGGTTAGTGATAAAGTAGTCTACAGCACTACTTTTTATTTATTTTATTTTACCGTTATTTTACCAGGTAAGTTGACTGAGAACACGTTCTCATTTGCAGCAACGACCTGGGGAATAGATACAGGGGAGAGGAGGGGGATGAATGAGCCAATTGTAAACTGGGGATTATTAGGTGACCATGATGGTTTGAGGGCCAGATTGGGAATTTAGCCAGGACACCGGGGTTAACACCCCTACTCTTACGATAAGTGCCATGGGATCTTTAATGACCTCAGAGAGTCAGGACACCCGTTTAACGTCCCATTCGAAAGACAGCACCCTACACAGGGCAGTGTCCCCAATCACTGCCCTGGGGCATTGGGATATTTGTTTTAGACCAGAGGAAAGAGTGCCTCCTACTGGCCCTCCAACACCACTTCCAGCAGCATCTGGTCTCCCATCCAGGGACTGACCAGGACCAACCCTGCTTAGCTTCAGAAGCAAGCCAGCAGTGGTATGCAGGGTGGTATGCTGCTGGCATCTCTACTGCCAAGAGATGAGCTATAGGTGTGCCTACCGTAGGAGTCCCCTCGAAGTCTACCATTGACTGTGTACATACCCAGCGTCTGACAGAGCCGCAGGAGTTGTGACCCTTTTTTTGGGTTATGTTGTCATGTGTTGTGTCTAGCGGGGCATATGGGAGAGGGACTGCTGTCACTCCAGGTAGGTGTTTACCCCCACGTGTGCTGAGTGTGTTAGGTTCTTGTTCTAGTACATGTCCCTGGGCCTGGAAATGGTTGATCTCCCCTTCTAGGATGGAGAAGCTGTCATTGTTAAAGTATGGGGATTCTATTGGGGGATATAGGTAGCACACATGAGGACATTTTTCTCTATTGAGATAATTTCCTTAGTCATTTCTAGCCAGATGTAAAATGTTCCTGTTTTGACTAATTTAATAGAGTGGGTTAGGTCTGCTCTATATCAAATTAGCATACCCCCTTAGTTGCTTCCCTGTTTCACACCTGGTAGTTTGGTGGATGGGACTACCAGCTCTCTGTAACCTAGAGGGCAACCAGTGGGTCCATCTAATTTATACCATGTTTCTTGTAGGATGACAATGTCTGTATATCCAATTTATTTGAGGAAGTCTGGGTTACTGCTCTTTAGGCCAAAGGCAGATGACCTCAGACCTAGTATTTTCCAGGATGCAATAGTAAGAGCTATGTGTTCCATTGTGTCTAGTGTTGTTTTTGTGTGGTTCGGCCTCAGACTAGTAAGTGTGAGCAGAGCCTGCTGAGCATCTAGTACATGCCATTGGCTTGGGCTAGTGAAGAGTGGGGTTTGGGCTTGTTTACCTGCTCACGGCCTGGCCGTATGTGTGACTTTCATGTTGAGGCCCTCTTTGCAGGAGTGGGTGGCATGGGGTGGGCAGGAGGGGCGTAGGTCTGAGCTGAGGGGGCCTATATGGGGTGTGGGCATGGTTGCTTTGGGTGGAGGTATTGATTGTTTGGGGTTGTTACGTTCCCCAGTTTCTGTGTTGTAGTTTGTATTTGAGTGTGTGTGTTTCAGGAGATGGCTTCCTGAAATTCTCCCCAAGCAGCTGATTGGCCGGCCCCAACTGATGATTGGAGAGCTGACCCCGCCCCCTCGTCAAGACGCAGCTGTCTCTAATTACCAATGCCTTATGAAGCTATAAAAGCCAGTGTTCTGTTCAGAAGAGAGAGATTATTGGCAGGCTGAGGAGATTGGCAGGCTGAGGAGATTGCAGAAATATTGATTGTGATTTAGAGAGATCACGGCTGAGGGTCATATATAGTGTTGGTTGTTTATCAGAAAGCGATTTGGTATGTACTGTGTTAGTTATTGCTGAGAGCAGTTGGTATGTTCTGTGTGAGATTGTTGCTCAGAGAGCTTATTTGATGTCCTTTGTTTCTTAGTTTGTTTGAGTTATTGTTTGATGTTCTGTTTCATTTGTTGCCAGGGGGGAAGGGGAAGGCACCTAGGGAGTGCTTAGGCAAGAGGCCTGAGGGCATACATATACCCGTAGTATATTCACTGTCTAGGCACACTAGGTAAGACCTGGGTGGACCACCCCCTGTATTTTGGTTAGTGCACCAGGTGGTGTTAAGTTAGGTAAGTAGTGGGTAGGCAGGTTAGATAGGAGAGGGGGAGTTTTGACATTTACTTTCTTTGCTTTGGTTCTGTCCAGCCCCTTTTCCCCATATTACAGTGTAAAGGAATAAAATCCTAGTAAACGGTCAATTCTGCCTTTTGTCGTCCTTTCTCACACCTACAGTCCCATACCTCTTTCACTTCACGGAGAGTTGAGTTAAAGCAGGGTGTTGCGTTCCCTCTTCATAGAGGCGTGCGTAACAGGGGTGGACGTATGGATGTACAGGCCCAGTCAAAAGTTTGGACACCTACTCATTCAAGAGTTTTTCTTTATTTTTACTATTTTCTACATTGTAGAATAATAGTGAAGACATCAAAACTACTGTATGCAATAACACATATGGAATCATGTAGTAACCAAAAAAGTGTTAAACAAATATAATACTTTATATTTGAGATTCTTCAAAGTAGCCACCATTTGCCTTGACAGCTTTGCACACTCTTGACATTCTCTCAACCAGCTTCACCTAGAATGCTTTTCTAACAGTCTTGAAGGAGTTCCCACATGCTGAGCACTTGTTGGCTGCTTTTCCGTCATTTTGCGGTCCAACTCATTCCAAACCATCTCAATTGGGTTGAGGTCGGGTGATTGTGGAGACCAGGTCATCTGATGCAGTACTCCATCCCTCTCCGTCTTGGTCAAATAGCTCTTACACAGCCTGGTGGTGTGTTGGGCCACTGTCCTGTTGAACAAATGATAGTCCCACTAAGCGCAAACCAGATGGGATGGTATCGATGCAGAATGCTGTGGTAGCCATGCTGGTTAAGTGTGCCTTGAATTCTAAATAAATCACAGACAATGTCACCAGCAAAGCACCATCACACCACCTCATCCATGCTTCACGGTGGGAACCGTACATGCGGAGATCATCCGTTCACCTACTCTGCATCTCGCAAAGACTACTGCTGTTGGAAACAAAAATCTCAAAATTGGACTCATCAGACCAAAGGACAGATTTCCACTGGTCTAATGTCCATTGTTCATGTTTCTTGGCCCAACAAGTCTCTTCTTATTATTGGTGTTCTTTAGTAGTGGTTTCGTTGCAGCAATTTGACCATGAAGGCCTGATTCACACAATATCCCCTGAACAGTTGATGTTGAGATGTGTCTGTTACTTGAATTCTATGAAGCATTTATTTGGGCTGCAATCTGAGGTGGAGTTGACTCTAATTAACTTATCCTCTGCAGCAGAGGTAACTCTGGGTCTTCCTTTCCTGTGGCGGTCCTCGTGAGAGCCAGTTTCATCACAGCACTTGATGGTTTTTGCGACTGCACTTGAAGAAACTTTAAAAGTTCTTGAAATGTTCCGTATTGACTGACCTTTATGTCTTAAAGTAATGATGGGCTGTCGTTTTCTCCTTGCTTATTTGAGCTGTTCTTGCTGTAAAATGGACTTGATCTTTTACCAAATAGGGCTATCTTCTGTATACCACCCCTACCTTGTCACAACACAACTGATTGTCTCAAACGGATTAAGAAGGAAATAAATGATTTTAACAAGGCACACCTGTTAATTGAAATGCATTCCAGGAGCTTCCTCATGAAGCTGTTTGAGAGAATGCTAAGAGTGTGCAAAGCTGTCATCAAGGCAAAGGGTGGCTACTTTGAATAATATGAAATATAAAATACATTTTGATTTGTTTAACACTTTTTGGGTGACTACATGATTCCATATGTGTTATTTCATAGTTTTGATGTCTTCACTATTATTCTACAATGTAGAAAATAGTAAAAATAAAGAAAACCCCTTGTTTTTGTCCAAACTTTGTGTCCAAACTTTTGACTGGTATTGTAGGTCCTCTCGGCGTGGGTCCTCTATGTGTAGGTCTTAGGGGGGGTCCCGCAGGTCTGGGAGAGTGTCTCGCTGGTCTGGGCGGGGTGTTTGTTGATCTGTTGCTCCTGTGTGAAGTGTTGGGGCTGTGGTGGAGGGCGATGTCCTGGCGAAGGTGCGCTCTGCTGCCTTGTAGAGGTGGACCTGGTCATAGAGGCTGTTCAAGTCCAGGGTGGAGTGGTGGGCCAGGTAAACTTGTGGTTTTGAGGCACGGTCACGGGAAATACTTGCGTTTACCCGCTGTATGGTAGCAGGGTGGAAGTCTTTTCGTGGTAGCAGGGTGGAGATAACCACTTGTGCATTGGGGAAAGTAGCAAACTTTTTCAATCAATCCCTTGAGTGCTGTGGCCACCCTTTCCTGCTGTATTCTCAAGTTGTTTGTGCCTGTGTGAATTATTATGTGGCTGGGTGACCCTAGCAGGTCCTCAGACAAAAGGTCTAGGACGCGCTGGTTATTTGGACACTAAAGTTTCTACAGTATGTGTTTGGGAAAAAGTATATTTTCTTGTATATATTTCCCATTTGAGTCCATCTTTCTCTCTCAAGGCCATAGCTAGGGTCTGAGTTTATTGATCTGTTAGCAGACATTTTTTTGGGGGGGGGGGGGGGAATTTCCTGCATGTGCCATGCGTGCCCAGTCGGTAATTCAAACATTATTACTATAAGTTTAGATAGCTGGCTAGACTAACTACTGACATGGGCTAACTGAGTGACCGTCAGTGAGTGACATATAATAAGTGGAAAGCTGCTGATGCACAACCATGTTCGAAATTGCACCTTGTGTATTCTACTGTTATAACTCTCAACAGTAAGTTGAGACTCCAATGTCCTCAAATGTAGCTACTGCCCTTCTCTCTCTCTCTCTCGCTTTCTCTTTCTCTTTCTTGCTCTCTCTCTCTCTCTCTCTTTCTCTCTCTCTCTCTCTCCCTTTCTCTCTCTCTCTCTCTCTCTCTCTCTCTGTCTCTCCCTCTCTCTCTCTCTCTCTCTCTCTCTCCCTTTCTCTCTCTCTCTCTCCTGTGCCATAAAGTTCTAGATCTAGACCTCTTGGCAGAGACTGTAGAATAGAAAGCTATACAGGTTTCCTGCTAACAAACATCCAGAGTATTGTTGATAATGGTCTTCACGCAATGTTTGTAGGGTCAAACAGTCAAACACACACACACACACACACACACACACACACACACACACACACACACACACACACACACACACACACACACACACACACACACACACACACACACACACACACACACATCCAAAAAGAGCACAGCTGAGATGCTTTTTCTTTGGTTGATCACTTTACAAATTATGTTTTTGCTACACAGCATGCAGTTTAATGTTAGACTATCCTCAGAAACCAATGCTTTCTCATTAGTTCCTAAGTCTGGGGAAGTAAGTAAAATAGACAGGATTTTGGAAGGCGAGGACAATATTTGACTTGAGTAATTGCCAGTAGAAGAAAAAGATATTGTCAGTAGAACTAGTGGTGTCTTTCTAACCTTGTCGAGGTGTCTGTAAGTGAGAAGAACAGGGTTGTTGTCCTACATTGTCATTGTACACTTCTAGTTGGTCTTGTCTATGTGTTACAAATTGTAACTAATGTTTGTGCTGACTGCTATAGAGGGAAATACTGTCCTCTGTAGGCCTATACTGACCAAGATCCTGTGTAGTAGTAGTCCAATAGTGGTTGAAAGCCCTTGGGGGTTAGTTTAATGGATCTTATTTATCTGAATGATGATAAAGGGTGAAAATTATTGTTTTACTGGACAGTTTTAATTTTTATCTGTCAAATGTTAGGGAAAAAGTGATTTATGTGTAGGCTATATAATCCCAACAAACAACATTTAAAAATAAAATGCTTGTTGGTGACTTTTGTTAACTCACTAGAGAGGATGAAGCAATATGTGGCAAGTAGGCCTGCTATTGGTGGTCACCAACCTCTTCACTCACATGGTGACCTGATACCAAGGTGTTGATCCTGCTGTTTGAACCCTAAATTGATATCCTCACTGGTAATTCTAGCCTAAATTACCAATCATTTTTGGTTTTGACATCAGCAGGACAGACCAACATCATAATATTTTTACTGTTATGAATAAAAGGCTCATCAGTTGCTCCTTTATAATACCCGAGACCAGTACACCCTACTGGACAAAAACCTTACAGCACCTGGAATTCCCAGGCAGTCTCCAATCCAAGTATTTACCAGGCCCGACCCTGTAAAGCTTCTGACATCGGACGAGATTGGGCATATTCAGGCTGGTATGGCCGTAAGCGAAGGAACGTGCTTTTGCACTCTATAAAAAGCTGATGAGCCTCTGGAATAGATTGTAGGCTTTACAAGTGGGATGCACTGTTGAGCGCTACATCCCAAGGGGTTCGTGCTGATTGTACCGAGATTGTGACAGCTGGTTAAATAGCGTCCCTTGACAAGGCAAGAACAAGATGTATGTCAGGAGAAATGCAGTATTATCATAAGGAGAGTTATACTTGGAATACGGAGGAGTGGAGGAAAAAATAGAGGCAGACGAGATCTAAGAGAGAGAGAGAGGAAGAGGGTGAGCTTGAGTTAGTTCAAAATGGCGAACAAAAGGGAGATGGTTTGTTAAAGAAGAATGGTAGAAAGTGTAAGCAGAGTGAGTTTAAGACAGGAGGAGAAATGGAAGTGAATGAGGGCAAAGTATCGGAGGTGGTAGGTGTAGTGAAGTTATCGGAGGTGGTAGGTGTGGTGAAGTTATCGGAGGTGGTAGGTGTGGTGAAGTTATCGGAGGTGGTAGGTGTGGTGAAGTTATCGGAGGTGGTAGGTGTGGTGAAGTTATCGGAGGTGGTAGGTGTGGTGAAGTTATCGGAGGTGGTAGGTGTGGTGAAGTTATCGGAGGTGGTAGGTGTGGTGAAGTTATCGGAGGTGGTAGGTGTGGTGAAGTTATCGGAGGTGGTAGGTGTGGTGAAGTTATCGGAGGTGGTAGGTGTGGTGAAGTTATCGGAGGTGGTAGGTGTGGTGAAGTTATCGGAGGTGGTAGGTGTGGTGAAGTTATCGGAGGTGGTAGGTGTGGTGAAGTTATCGGAGGTGGTAGGTGTGGTGAAGTTATCGGAGGTGGTAGGTGTGGTGAAGTTATCGGAGGTGGTAGGTGTGGTGAAGTTATCGGAGGTGGTAGGTGTGGTGAAGTTATCGGAGGTGGTAGGTGTGGTGAAGTTATCGGAGGTGGTAGGTGTGGTGAAGTTATCGGAGACTGAGGTATGCAACAAGGGTTAGGATAAAGATGAGTCTCTGACAGTAGGAGTGAAGTTTTAGGAAAAAATGGACCCTTGCCTTCTGGCTGATTCATTTGTGGTTTCAGGGTGGGTGAAAACCGAGTTGGGTGCTGTGGAATCGGTGAGGGTAACCAGAAGAGATCTTGTGATAATTGTTTGTGATTCTGCTGGTAAGAGGGAGCAGGACCTCAGTGTTAAACAAATGGGGGAAGGAGATTTTAATTGTGTTGCTGTCAAGAAAAGTGTGCCATTGAAAGGAGTGATCACTGGGGTAGGGGTAAATGTGAAAGCTGACCAACTGAAGGGGAAGATTCACGGTGTTTGGGATGCTTGCCGTTTGGTGCGACGCAGACAGGGTGCCTAGAGTGGTGAAACAGAAGAGTCATTGTCTGTTCTTTTGAGTTTTGATATTGAGTCTTTGCCCAACAACGTGATATTAGGATATATAAGTTATCCTGTATGAGCTTTGTGCCGAATACATTACGATGTTACAGGTGTCACACTTATGGGCATGTGGCAGCAGTGTGTAGGAGGGAGGTTCCTAGGTGTGAGAAGTGTGCAGAAGGGCATGAGACAAAGGAATTTGTAGCATTGGGGAAAGTAGTGGTATTGCAAGGGTGTCCATGGGGCCGGGGATCAGAAATGTCCCGTGCGAGAGAGGCAGGTTGAGGTTTCCAGGGTTAGAGTAATGCAGAAAATGTCATATGCTGAGGCAGTGAAGAAAGTACAGGAAGATGGGTCAAGAGGGAGGGATCCTGAGAAGAGTGGTGTGAGTAGTAGATCTGTACCAGTACAGAGGGATAAACCAACAAGTTATATATGTTTCAGCAAGATTGGATTTTTGGCATTTATCTTAATAGTTATCAACTGTACTGCAGGGATGGAGCGTAAGTCACAGAAAAGAGAGGTTGTGGTGGCAGCTGCAGAGATGTATTCAAGGTATTTGTGTGTGCGAGATTTGACATCAGAAGAGTTACAGGGTGTGTTAAGTGGTGGTGTCCCATCCTTTCAGGCTGTAGGCCACACATTTTTTTGTGAGTGTAGTATTAGATGGTAGGGTATTTGTTTTACTTATAAAAAATCAAATAAAAATTTAAGCAAGGTGTATGGGGCTTTTACTCCAGTCCACTAGGTTGCGGTAATGCAACATTTGTTGGATGCCAACCGCCATTTAACCTCCTCCTCGAAGAAGGAATAGATCGTATTTCTCTCGTAAGACATTCAATATTTGATTGGTCAATACATTCGACTGGGAGATGGACTGAAATAATGGCATTTCCCTCCAAAAATATGTGTGTGTGCTTGCTTGTCTTGAACATAATTTTATGGCTCTGAGTGAATCTATGCAAATCCAATCCATGACGCAATGTAATGTGATCATCCACTACAAACAATATGGCGGCGCCCGGTGGTGCTAAACTTCTATCAAGAGCAGGTAAGAATTCGCGAATAAGTCAATAATCAGATAACCACCAACATATGTTGATCCGAAGATGGCGAATGAGCGATATGAAAACAATGCTTCTAATAGAACTTCAAATTAAAAGATGACAACCTCTGAAAAGCACTATTACACAGATCAGAGGACGCGTGTTTCATAACGTGAGGTTGACAGCTGTAATCTATACTGACAGTTGTGTAATTGAAATAAAACTACATGTCTCATTTGGACAGACGTTAGACCTATGGGATTGGCAGGCTTGACGGCCTGTCAGGTGGGTGCTGTCTTTTGCGGATGTAAACAAACGTGGGGCGCCTGTCGTGTCTGCACCTTGTATAAGTGGCCCTTGACGAAAGATCTTGGATTAGTACTCTTCCCCAATCCTAACCTTTGCCATTAGGGTGGAAACCAGATTTACTATCCTTAGATCAGTTTCTGGGCTAAGCTGACGTCTGCAAATGTTGTCTCAATTTGCTTTGAGTTGATTAATATAGGCCTTTACATGTCATATTGAGTCAAATCAATCAGTGTCAAAGTCACCTGATTTTCACATGTGACTGATCAATTAGTTAAGCTGCCGGCAAACCATGAGTGAATGAGCTAATATTTAAAGATATTACTTTCTATTAGAACCCTCTCAGAGAGTCTATAGTGGAATGACTGTCTGTAGTCCAGAGCCATATTGATGTCTGCCGTGTCATAGTTATATTTTGACTACATTAATCCTTATTGGCTAATAATAGTATCTTCGCTCTGTAATTGGTGGGAGTGTACCACTGGAATACTCCACAAAGACCCACAAGCAGTACTATTAGGTGATCATGTACTAGAGGAGAGCTGTGTGTGTGTGTTTTTATGAGTGTGAGTGGGTTTAAAGTAAAAAAGTGATATACTGTTTAGCAATTTTCATAATGGCAATTTAGGTGTTTCGTTTCCTTTTCAGTCTGATTATCTGTATGTGTGTCTGTCTCCTTCCAGGATTGGGGGGTTTCCTCCAGAGGGTGTGTGGTCTGTGGGGGTGTGGCTCACCCTGGGGTGTCCAATCCCAGCAGCACCGGCAGTTCTTCTGGAGGAAGTGGAAGAGCTCTCACAGTGTAGTCAGTCCGGCTGTCGTCAGACCAGCCTATTCAGTGCCCAAGGTAGGTACAGTATGTACTCAATATCCCACAATACATCACATTTCTCGCTCTGCCAGTCACTGCCCAAGTTACAATGGATCACTTACCTCATGCATTGGGCGCGTTCAACATTGCAGCTGACTTGAAAGGCGAGTCGAGACTGACTGATCTACAAATCACTCTGCATCATGAACAACTACTCAATATGATTTGTAGATCAGTCAGTCAATCACAATTGACCCATGATATATCACAGTTTTGATGCTCTCAAACACAGCCCTTGTGATACAATAAAATGACTGTCCTCTGCCCTCTCCCCCCCCCTTTCTCCATCTCACTCTTCCCCCTCCTTCTCTGTCTTTCTCCCTCGCTCTCCCTTTCTGTCTCTCGCTCTCTCTTTCTCTGTCTGTCTATAGCACATCCTGAGGCCTGACTATGTGAACAGTGGTCAGGTCCCAGACTGGCCAGACTACATAGAGATCAAAGACCAGGAACAGATCCAGGGCCTGACCAGAGCCTGCCAGCTAGCCAGACAGATACTGCTGCTGGCCGGACGCAGTCTCAAGGTAGGTGTGTGTGTGTGTGTGTGTGTGTGTGTGTGTTATTGAGAGTAAGAGAGTGTGTCTGTCTGTTTGCTGACATTACAAGTTAATAACGTCATAGCTTTTACCTCTGACCCCCAGATTGGCATGATGACAGACGAGATAGATTTCATCGTCCACCAGGAGACGATTCGTCACAACGCGTACCCCTCCCCACTGAGATATGGGGGCTTCCCCAAATCAGTCTGCACCTCTGTCAATAATGTGGTCTGCCATGGCATACCTGACACCCGGCAATTGCAAGATGGAGACATTATCAACGTTGATGTGACTGTGAGTTTTACCCCCCTTCACATAAACACATGGGCACGATTCACTGTTCCACATTCCTTACCCCCCCCCCCCCCCCAACCACTTCATCAGGTCTATCTGGAGGGTTACCATGGTGACACTTCAGAGACGTTCTTGATTGGCTGTGTGGACGAGGTGGGGCTAAAGCTAGTGAAGACAGCCAGGAAGTGTAGAGATGAGGCCATTGCTGCCTGTAAACCTGGGGCTCCACTGTGTGTTATAGGTAACACTATCAGGTACACACACACACACACACACACACACACACACACACACACACACACACACACACACACACACACACACACACACACACACACACACACACACACACACACACACACACACACACACACACACACACACACACACACACAACCAACCCCTTTGTTGTTTAGTATAATCTACTGGCCCTCTCTTCCTCCGACAGTGAAATAGCCCATTCCAATGGTTTCCATGTGTGTCCCGACTTCATTGGGCATGGCATAGGCTCCTACTTCCATTGCCATCCTGAGATCTGGCACCATGGTAAGAGTTGGTATCTCACAGCAATCCTACAGTTTTATATGGTCCACTCATTCACCATTACCCAGAGTTAGCGTTGCAAAATTACAGGAACTTTTAATAAACTCTCTGGTTTTCCTGAAATCCCAGTTGCAGGAATTCCAGACTCCTCCAACCCGGATTTCTGCAAAACTGGGGAATTTGTTGAAAGAGCCAGGAATTTTGCAACCCTACCTATAGTATATTGGACCTAAATATCACTTTCTCATTTATCTGACAGCTAATGCCAATGATATGACCATGGATGAAGGGATGGCTTTCACTATAGGTCAGTTACATGTCCTATGTCTGTCAGTGTATGTTAAAGGAAAGCTCCACCCTAAAACAATCTTTTGGTATTTGTTTCATTAGTCCAATGTTGATATAGTCCCAAAATGTTTAGCATGTCAGCAGTCAAGTTTGAAGATATATAACTTTCAAAATACAGACATAAAGCCAGTATGATGAATTTTGCATCTTATGATGAATAGGAGTGTGTGTATCTAGCTGCAGGTGATACGTCAGGATTTCACCTTTATTTATTTAACTAGGCAAGTCAGTTAAGAACAAATTCTTATTTTCAATGACGGACTAGGAACAGTGGGTTAACTGCCTTGTTCAGGGGCAGAAAGACAGATTTGACCTTATCTGCTCTGGGATTCGATCTTGCAACCTTTCGGTTACAAGTCCAACACTTTAACCACTAGGCTACCTGCTGCCCCAATGAGGCCCTTTATCTACTTCCCCAGAGTCAGATGAACTCGTGAATGCAGTTTCTATGTCTCTACATCCAGTATGAAGGAAGTTAGAGGTAGAGCCAATGCTAACTCGTGTTAGCGCAATGACAGGAAGTCTATGGGTATCTACTAGCATGCTAGCAGATACCCGTAGACTTCCAGTCATTGTGCCAAAATCCCGAAGTATCCTTTTAACGTTAAATCTGTGTATGCAGAGCCCATATTGATGGAAGGATCGTCAGAGTTCAGAATCCTGAAGGACAAGTGGACAGCAGTGTCTGCAGACGACAAGAGGTAGGCCACTTACAGCCTACATACGACTGACATAAAGGGTTATAGCCCAAAGTGTCACTGATACCCCGGCTTAACCTGTATGTGTGTGTGTTCAGGTCAGCCCAGTTTGAACACACAGTAGTCATCACCACTGACGGTGTGGATATTCTCACCAAACTACCCGAGGAGGATGAGCCATCGCCAATAGGAGTCTAATCCCTCTTTTTAGATCAGCTGTTCACACCCCAGTCACATCAACATCTATGAAGAGGTAAACCCCCAAACTGACCCAGGGTTAGCACCACAAAGAGACTAGGAAACTGGGCATTGATATTGACTCAAATGAGACTGCACTAGTGCAGTATTTTGTAGGACTTCTGTGTAGAAAATACATTTGATTATTTAAATAAAGCTTTAGTTCACTTTTAATTAGAAACAGTGTCTGTCTTTGAATCATTAGCATATCATAATTTACCTTTCACTTTTTTGTCTGACAAAATATTAGGAAACAATATGTGGTTATTGCAATGTTACTATAACACATTTGACTTTATGTTTCAGGAAATCAAATGAATTCTAATCTGGGGAGCACATTCTTCTCTCTGACTGACGGCATCATAAGATTATCTTGTGTTAACGTTGTTAGGACTGCAAGGTTTGCAGAGTATCGTAAGTCCGCTGGGCTGATTATGTCATGAGTTGATGTTATTGATGCTGCGTTGTTTGGCTGCGTGACGTATTCAGCCCTACTAATAGTCTCTAATCACATCAACCTCCAGCTCTACATTGTTAGTAACTTATTTTGTTTTTCCTCTAGACCAATTAGATACCGTGCTTTAGGTATTTCCACTAATTCTATTGAAGCGATGCCTTTTAAGTTCCTTAGGCCACATTCTTGTCATATGTACAATATGGCACATTTATTACACAATATTCAATATCAATGTTATTCTCAAACATATAGGAATTCGTTGAAATAAACTGGTCATAAACTGTTTATTTGCTAAATAAAAATGGCTCATATTCCTGCCAGGTGAAAGTAGAGTCCACACATAGATTTTCCCATTAGCAGGTTTTCATTATTTTTAGTCCTGTATATCAATAAATTGAACCCACATCAGCTGAATGATTCTGTGGCTGATATAGTACTGGACTCTGCTGGGAGAGTGCCACAGAGTCTGTTGCTGAGTACCAAGAGTAGTTACTGTAAAAGGATGGGGTGCTTGGAGGGATACAGTTCTGCTCATTGCTTGAGCCTCCTGTCTCGGTAATCCCATGGGGGGCCCAGTGCACCGTTGTAGCCTGAGGAGAGCTGCTGGACCTAGGGGAGTCACACGGGGTCTCCGGCTGTTCCGGTGGCATCTGGCCGTTTCTACATAGCTTCTTCAACTTTGAGCGACGGTTCTGGAACCAAATCTTCACCTGGGAGAGGAAGTATAGATGGTGTTTGAAATTCCCGTCATACAAGCACACTGCTACCTACAGACAAGTGCCTTACAACTCCAGACCTCTTGGCAGAAAGCGTAGTGCACTTGTATACAATACAATGCACTTACTGTACATATGAAATACATTTAGCATATAATGAAAATAATACTATTTTAAATCATAAATGATTATCATTGAAGTACATCGTGGTCAGAAAATGAACATGGCGCACCTGTGTCTGCGTGAGTCCCAGTGAAGCGGCCAGCTCCGCACGCTCGGGTAGCGCCAGATACTGCCTCGTTCGGAACCTGCACTGGAGCGCACACAGCTGCAGGCTGGAGTAGATGGTTCTGGGCTTCCGGACTTTCTTTGGTTTTCCCTTTACCATTCGGACTTCTGGCTCCTTCTCCTCTTTCTCTGAGAAAATGTGTATGACCATTAATAGTAGGACTATCATTGATTAACACAATGGATCCTGTACTATGATTAAAACAAAACCTGGCATAAAGAGCCAACAGAATGTTTCTGAAAAGTACAGAAATTACCAAATGATAGGGAAATGATGGGTTAGTTATAAAAGGAGATTATTACACGTTTGCGTACACATTTGGATTTGCATAACTGCACATAATTGATACATACACATTTAACCAAGATTTAAAAAAATATATATTGGATATTCTGTTTTCTCTCGTCAATAGCTATTGGACCAAGCATGCCATGGCTTTCAATCCTCAATGGCTCTTACACAAAGCATGCCATCACTATGAAAATTATGTGGCACTCTCTTTTGCCCGCAGACCAGCCTCAATTTGTTAGGGCATGGACTACAAGGTGTAGAAAGTGTTCCATAGGGATGCTGGCCCATGTTGACTCCAATGCTTCCCACATTTGAGTCAAGTTGGCTGGATGTCCTTTGGGTGGTGGACCATTCTTGATACACACAGGAAACTGTTGAGCGTGAAAAACCCAGCAGTGTTGCAGTTGTTGACCCACTCAAACCGATGAGCTGCAAACACCCTGTTCAAAGGCACTTAAATATTTAGTCTTGCCCATTCACCCTCTGAATGGCACACGCACACAATCCATGTCTCCATTATCTCAAGGCTTAAAAATCCTTCTTTAACCTGTCTCTTCCCCTTCATCTACACTAATTAAAGTGGATTTAACAAGTGACATCAATAAGGGATTATAGTTTTCACCTGGATTCATCTGGTCAGGTTGTGTCATGGAAAGAGCAGGTGCTCCTAATGTTTTGTACACTCAGTGTATTCTTCACCAGGGAGGAGGGACAAAAATCCACTGCTTTTTCTTTTGTTCAAATTATTATACTTTTTTGGGGGGGGTCTTCAATAGCTCTTACACAAAGCGTGCCATGACTATGAAAATGATATATTCTGAATCGGGAGGATAGAGAAAAATCCACTTTTTATTTGTATAAAGCTGTGGATTTTTGTCTATCCTTCCCTGATTCAGAATATAAAATGTTCATAGTCATGGCACGCTTGGTTCAATAGCTATTGATGAAATAAAACACACTATCCACCAAATATCCAATATCAAACTACTTTTACCTCGGTCCACACTTAGGAGCAGACAAATAGTGGCATTCAATGATCAAGGGCACAGCCACATTCGAATTACCCACCTGTGTCCGTAGTGAGAGGTGAAGAGCCCATATAAGATCCGTAACAACCGTAAGAGGTGGGGAACCCAAACTCATACATCCCGGGACTGTAGAGACCGTTATTCCCATTATATTCCAGAAAAGAATGAGAGTCAAACTTCAGCTGGCCGTGCGGTGGATCCGAGCAGTGTCCGGTTGGTTGGTTAGGGAAGAAGTTGCATCCTGTAGCCCTTGAAATCGGTAAGATTTGAGATTCCTGTGATTCGTGCATGGCGTAGTGAATCGAGGTAGTCTGAGTTGATTGCATAGCTGTGTCAGCAGTCTGTAAAACTCCAGTTATGGCACCATAACGCTATGCAGACCTGCAAACAACTGCCCAAATTGACTCTTTTAGGATAATATTTCTATTCCATTCTATTCTAAAAGTAGTTCTCCAAGGTAATTATCCACTGTCCAAGTCTCCAATGATTGCCTACACGTGGCAAATTATGATCAAATAGCCCACTGTTATTATGAGAGTTGTCAATAAATTAACTGTTTATCTGTTTCTACCCCATATCCTAGATATGTTGGAGTGGTGTCATCTTCTCAAATTCAAGACATGGAATGACTGAAGCTTCAGGTGTCTGCTACTCTGGATGAGACTGTCTGGTGTGACGTGAACCAGGAGACTGATGGGTGGGCAAGAAGCCAAAGAAAAATCCCCTTGACTGTGACTTCGTGTGACACCTTGTACACCTTAATACCATTTCATGTTATGATTCAATACCCTTATTATACAATCTATTATTATGACAAAGGTTTTATATATTTTGTAGTTTATTTAAATTTTGTATAACCTTTTCACTTGCAAAGAATGTTGTAAGCTTTTGGATATTTGTTTCGCCCTCAGTGCGCTGTCAGCTCGCACTCACCTTCGGATCAGCGAGAGGTTATGGCGCCATCTGGGGGTCTTTGTGTGATGTTGCTACAACCCGGCAGACACATACCATAAGTCTACTCCACTTTACACACTTCATAATTACCGACGGCGCCAGTGCTCACCCACACAGGCGAGCAAAACAACCATTAAGGCTGACTGAGATGACTGAGGGTATATTTACACTGTCTATGTGTGCCCACCACGCATTAAGGCTTACCTCCGACTCCACTGTAAATATAAATCATGATCTTCAGACCACAGCAGCAGCTGCAAGTGGGGTATAGGCTAGGCTGTGTCTCAATAGTCTGAAGTTGCTTCCTCTCCTTCATCTGCCTTTATCTGAAAACACAGGCTAGTTGAAAGCGCACCATGAATATATCATCACCTGTCTATATCAAGACTATCAATATGGACCCCTCCATTTCCTTTACTTCACATTAGTGTTGAGTCATGGGGGGCATTTTACTGTACTTGATAACCACATGGCCACTAGATGGCCTTGCACTGCTATTTATGTACAGCCTGTAGCCTTAGTAATAACAGTATCCCTGTATGCATATAAGCCAAGGCCCTTTACCAACATGTTAGGAGCTTTATGGCACTTGTGGTAGTGCACTAGCTATATTTCCGCAGGGTTGCTGGTTCAAACGCAGCTCTGGCTGTCACTACAGTGTGTTGTTTAGGAGGAAGATAAACACAAACATAACATTTACTGTTATTACGTTGTCAAAGTAATGTAAGCCACACTGATACCTCAATGGGAAGGTCTAATTATGAAACGTTAGATACTTTATTTGTATTGTTCTTAGTTTTTAAATGTGTGTTGCTGTTTTTGTCTATTGGTGTTCAGTATTATTTCATGTTTTGTGTAGACCCCAGGAAGAGCAGCTGCTGCTTCTTCAACAGCTAATGGTATCTGAATAAAATCATGAATCATAAAATGACATTTCAAATCAAGGTTTACAGTTATCAAGAAACACCAAGAATCTTTTGCAGGGCAAATTCCTGGAATAGTTGAGAGGCAGTTGGTGCATTCTTCATCCTTTTGTATTTATTTGATAACTAAGTATTTTTTTAAATTAATTACCTATTCAATATTTGATCAAAGGAGAGCTGACTGGGTGTGATGTAAAAGTTTTGCTTTTACCTGGTATAGACAATCCATACAATATATTTATAGTAACCCTATAGTACAGTGTTGTGTAAAATAACTCCACTTTGAGGCTATAGTAGCCAGACTTAAACATTTGAGAGAAACTCCTTGCCCCCTGGGTGTGTTTGTACCTAGTGCCAGTGTGCCAGTCACGAGGGTGTGTTCTTCCTGTGGGAATGGCAGGATCAAAGGAAGTAGATGTATTGCTCGTTTGTCCTCTCTGTGCAGATTCACTCATCTCAATGTCGTAGGGATCCATGCTTCTTCATCTGCATTGTTTGCTCTCTAGGGTTTTATGCTCGGTTTCTGTATAAGCACTTTGCGACAACTACTGATGTAAATACATTTCATTGATTTATTTGGTCATGCTCAGTAAAATGTAAATTAGGTGATTTATAGATCAGATGATCAGATTTATCTAAGTGACACCTTGCTAAGGAGTTTTTACATGTCGGTAGGGGTAAAGTGACTATGCATAGATAATAAACTGCGAGTAGCAGCAGTGTAAAAACAAAGGAGGGGGGTGTCAATGCAAATAGTCCGGGTGGCCATTTGATTAATTGTTCAGCAGTCTTATGGCTGTTAAGGTGCCTTTTGGACCTAGACTTGGCAGTCTATGACTTGGGTGACTGGAGTCTGACAATATTTTGGGGCCTTCCTCTGACACCGCCTAGTATATAGATCCTGTACGGCACGAAGCTTGGTCCCAGTGATGGGCCGTACGCACTACACTCTGTGGTGCCTTATGGTCGGATGCCGAACAGTTGCCTTATGTGACCGGTCAGGATGCTCTCGATGGTACCGCTGTAGAACCTTTTGAGGATCTGGGGACCCATGCCAAATTTTGTCAGTCTCCCGAGGGGGAAAAGGCGTTGTGCCTTCACAACTTTCTTGGTGTGTTTGAAAAGTAGGGTGGTAAGTCGGGGTGAATGGCTAGGCGTATAACGCAAATGTCTAGCAACCCAAAGATTGCTTGTTCGAATCTCATCACGGATAACTTTAGCATTTTAGCTAATTAGTAACTTTGCAATTACTTACTAGTTTTTAGCTACTTTGCAATATTTAGCATGTTAGCTAACCCTTCCCCTAACCTTAACCTTAACCCTTTAACCTAACTCCTAACCTTAACCCTTTAACCTAACTCCTAACCTTAACCCCTAACCCCTAGGCTAGCTAACGTTAGGCACCTAGCTACCGTTAGCATTAGCCACAACAAATTTCAATTTGTAATATATCATAGTAATTGGAGTATCCCGGATTTACATTTACTATGTTATGTTTACCCCTGAGACCAGGTTGGGGCAATTGGTTTCCTCAGAAATGTGTTGTATCTCAATTTGGATAAGATAACAGGGTGTGGTTTTACAGTGCCTTCAGAAAGTATTCAGACCCCTTGACTTATTCCACATGTTGTTGTGTTACAACCTGAATTCTAAATGTATTAATGATATTTTTTCTCACCCATCTACACATAATACCCCATGATAACAAAGTGAAAATATGTTTTTAGATTTTTTTTGCAAATGTTTACTTATTTACATAAGTATTCTCACCCTTTTGCTATGACACTCCAAATTGATCTCAGGTGTATCCAATATCCTTTGATCCTTCTTGGGATATCACTACAACATGATTGGACATGATTTAGAAAGAAACACACCTGTCTATATAAGGTCCCACAGTTGATAGTGCATGTCAGAGCAGAAACTATACCATGAAGTCCAAGGAACTGTCCTTAGGTACAGTAGTCTAAGACACTGCATCACAGTGCTAGCTGTGCCACTAGAGATTCTGGGTTTGAGTCCAGGCTCCATGGGAGCCATGGGGCGGCGCACAATTGGCCCAGCGTTGTCCG
This sequence comes from Salvelinus fontinalis, assembly GCF_029448725.1. NCBI lineage: Eukaryota > Metazoa > Chordata > Actinopteri > Salmoniformes > Salmonidae > Salvelinus > Salvelinus fontinalis. Next base: position 19,793,873 of record NC_074681.1, on the reverse strand, counting down.
GGTTAGGGGAGGGTTTGGCCGGTAGGGATGTCCTTGTCCCATCACACTCCCATTACGTCCCATCACGCACTGCGCCTGGCGGGCCAGGCGCAGTGCATGCTAACACGGTTGCCAGGTGTACGGTGTTTCCTCCGACACATTGGTGCGGCTGGCTTCCGGGTTAAGTGGGCATTGTGTCAAGAATCTGTGCGGCTTGGTTGGGTTGTGTTTCGGAGGACGCACGGCTCTTCGCCTCTCCCGAGTCCGTACGAGAGTTGCAGCGATGAGACAAGACTGTAACTACCAATTGGAAACCACAAAATTGGGGACAAAAAGTGTCAATTAAAAAATAAAATAAAAATAACAAGAAAAGGAACGTGATAGTCCTTGAGTGTCCCAGCCAAAGCCCAGACGAGAATCCTTTTGAAAATCTGTAGAATGGAAGAATGGGAGAAAATCCCCAAATCCAGATGTGCAAAGCTGGTACAGACCCAAGACGACTCAAATCTGTAGTCACCGCCAATGGTGCTTTTACAAAGTATTGACTTGGGTATGAAAATGTATGTAAACGAGAAATTTCTGCATTTCATTTTCAATAAATTTGCACAAATGTCTAAAAACATGTCTATCCCCCCCCCAAAAATAATTTTATTTTGAATTCAGCCTGTAACACAACACATTGTGGAATAAGTCAAGGGATAGGGATACTTTCTAAAGGTGTGTGTGTGTGTGTGTGTGTGTGTGTGTGTGTGTGTGTGTGTGAGGTTTTGGGAGGGAGAGGGAGGAGTAACTACAGGGTAGAGAGGGGTAGGGTGAGGCTTTGGGAGGGAGAGGGAGGGAGGGAGGAGTAACTACAGAGTAGAGAGGGGTAGGGTGAGGTTTTGGGAGGGAGATGGAGGAGTAACTACAGGGTAGAGAGGGATAGGGTGAGGTTTTGGGAGGGAGAGGGAGGGAGGAGTAACTACAGGGTAAAGAGGGGTAGGGTGAGGCTTTGGGAGGGAGGGAGGAGTAACTACAGGGTAGAGAGGGGTAGGGTGAGGTTTTGGGAGGGAGAGGGAGGAGTAACTACAGAGTAGAGAGGGGTAGGGTGAGGTTTTGGGAGGGAGAGGGAGGAGTAACTACAGGGTAGAGAGGGGTAGGGTGATGTTTTGGGAGGGAGAGGAGTAACTACAGAGTAGAGAGGGGTAGGGTGAGGTTTTGGGAGGGAGAGGGAGGAGTAACTACAGGGTAGAGAGGGGTAGGGTGAGGTTTTGGGAGGGAGAGGGAGGAGTAACTACAGGGTAGAGAGGGGTAGGGTGAGGTTTTGGGAGGGAGAGGGAGGAGTAACTACAGGGTAGAGAGGGGTAGGGTGAGGTTTTGGGAGGGAGAGGGAGGAGTAACTACAGGGTAGAGAGGGGTAGGGTGAGGTTTTGGGAGGGAGGAGTAACTACAGGGTAGAGAGGGGTAGGGTGAGGTTTTGGGAGGGAGAGGGAGGAGTAACTACAGGGTAGAGAGGGGTAGGGTGATGTTTTGGGAGGGAGAGGGATAAGTAACTACAGAGTAGAGAGGGGTAGGGTGATGTTTTGGGAGGCAGAGGGAGAAGTAACTACAGGGTAGAGAGGGGTAGGGTGAGGTTTTGGGAGGCAGAGGGAGAAGTAACTACAGGGTAGAGAGGGGTAGGGTGAGGTTTTGGGAGGGAGAGGGAGAAGTAACTACAGGGTAGAGAGGGGTAGGGTGAGGATTTGGGAGGGAGAGGGAGAAGTAACTACAGAGTAGAGAGGGGTAGGGTGAGGTTTTGGGAGGGAGAGGGAGGGAGGAGTAACTACAGAGTAGAGAGGGGTAGGGTGAGGTTTTGGGAGGGAGAGGGATGAGTAACTACAGAGTAGAGAGGGGTAGGGTGAGGTTTTGGGAGGGAGAGGGAGGAGTAACTACAGAGTAGAGAGGGGTAGGGTGAGGTTTTGGGAGGGAGAGGGAGGAGTAACTACAGGGTAGAGAGGGGTAGGATGAGGCTTTGGGAGGGAGAGGGAGGGAGGGAGGAGTAACTACAGGGTAGAGAGGGGTAGGGTGATGTTTTGGGAGGGAGAGGGAGGAGTAACTACAGGGTAGAGAGGGGTAGGGTGATGTTTTGGGAGGGAGATGGAGGAGTAACTACAGGGTAGAGAGGGGTAGGGTGAGGTTTTCGGAGGGAGAGGGAGGAGTAACTACAGGGTAGAGAGGGGTAGGGTGAGGCTTTGGGAGGGAGAGGGAGGAGTAACTACAGGGTAGAGAGGGGTAGGGTGAGGTTTTGGGAGGGAGAGGGAGGGAGGGAGGAGTAATTACAGGGTAGAGAGGGGTAGGGTGAGGTTTTCGGAGGGAGAGGGAGAATTAACTACAGAGTAGAGAGGGGTAGGGTGAGGTTTTGGGAGGGAGAGGGAGGAGTAACTACAGGGTAGAGAGGGGTAGGGTGAGGTTTTGGGAGGGAGAGGGAGGAGTAACTACAGAGTAGAGAGGGGTAGGGTGAGGTTTTGGGAGGGAGAGGGAGGAGTAACTACAGGGTAGAGAGGGGTAGGGTGAGGTTTTGGGAGGGAGAGGGAGGAGTAACTACAGAGTAGAGAGGGGTAGGGTGAGGTTTTGGGAGGGAGAGGGAGGAGTAACTACAGAGTAGAGAGGGGTAGGGTGAGGTTTTGGGAGGGAGAGGGAGGAGTAACTACAGAGTAGAGAGGGATAGGGTGAGGTTTTGGGAGGGAGAAGTAACTACAGAGTAGAGAGGGGTAGGGTGAGGTTTTGGGAGGGAGAGGGAGGAGTAACTACAGAGTAGAGAGGGGTAGGGTGAGGTTTTGGGAGGGAGAGGGAGGAGTAACTACAGGGTAGAGAGGGGTAGGGTGAGGTTTTGGATTGCGCTCAGGGAATTTATTTTCTCTCTCTGCATGTTGGAACAGATCCTCTGCTCTCTTCTCTGTTGTCTCTGGTCCCTTTCCATCCCTGTCTCAGGGGGCTGTAAACCAAGGGAATGTCTCTCTTTTTCTCTCTCTCACACACACACACACACACACACACACACACACACACACACACACACACACACACACACACATTTTTAGATTCACAATAACTTTAGGGTGTGTCAGTCAATGCTGTGAAGAAGTGTTTGCTCAAGGTGGGCCAAGAATCATTCCTCTAGGATGACAGTCTAGTTAGTATGTTATGGGTAGAAGCGTGATTTTTTTCTATTCCAAAAACCTTTTGGTCCTACTGTGTTTTGACCTAGCCGCTTACCCTTGCACACTCAGTAGTATGGGTAAACATATGTTCTTTTCACACACTGGAATCTATGTACAGTTGCGCACAAGCCCTGTGCATACTGCTTACTGAATACGGAATACTGAATACTGCATATGAAGTACCGCATACTGAATACAGCATGCTGCATACTGCATGCTTAAGCTCAATATGATCCATATGACAGAGCCAGAGCCAGGTACGGAATGTGTGTAAACTCCATATGACGGGGAGGATTTAATCCCTATTGTGACCGTAAAAAACGTTTTCAGTTATAAGGCTCTAAAAATGTTACTGAATGATCTATCAACGCATTTCCAGCAAATATTGAAATAATAAAGGGTCTCAATGAAAGACGTGCAGTGTCACATGTTTAGTGTAAATTGTCACAGGAACAGAGCTGTTTACTTCCTGGTTGCACCATGAGAGGAGGATGGCTGCATCAAAGCTCCCAAACAAAAGGTCAGTAAAGTATGTTAACATAAAGAGAGGACAAAGATTTTTGGTACACATCATCTTTAATGTGTCTAGTGTTGATATATGCATTTGCAATTACTCAACTTTGTTCAGTGTGGTCATAGAATGTGTAAACATGTAGACGGCAACAATAGTGACCGGCGGGATAACACAGTGCATCTAGGTATACACATACTGATACACATACATAGTTCTTGTTCTACCTAACTTTCTACTCTGTTCTTTCTTTTAGTTTCACTTTGAGTCAAGTTCTGGATATGTTGATCTAGGTGACTGCCCAGACAAGGCATGCAACATTGCAGTTATCCCTCAAAATGAGCGATGGTGATAGCGATGGTTCAGATATGGACTATGGACAGGCCATTTGCCAGCCAGGCTGTTGAATGCATATGCTGAACCTATGCAAACATCATGACAGGAACAACGTTATCAGTGATGATGACCTACCCCTCACCCTCCCCCCATCCACAACCTTCCCCAATCCCCTCCATTGTTGATAATGAAGAGCCAAGGGCCTCTACCTGCCAGAGGGTCCAGTCAGAAGAGCCAAGGGCCTCTACAAGCCATAGGGGTCAGTCAGAAGAGCCAAGGGAAAGCTGCAGGTGGTCAAAAATAAAGATTGAGTGTTCAAACGATCGAAGAGGCCTGCCACCGATGTGATTCCAAAACACATAGTATACAGCCCAAATATGCAAAAGTTTGGCACGAAACCACTGAGCCACGGAAGGAGATCTTTACTGGCTGCTACTGTTGAAGACCAGGCAAGATATGACAAAGCTTCTCACTGGCCAGTCAACACGATGCACCGGTTCCAGAGAAGTCGTCATTGTGATAAACGTACTACCTATGCATGTGAGAAATGCAAAGCGCCACTGCACATTGAGTGCTACAAGATATACCACGGACAGTAGAAAAGGAGATAAGAGCGAATGAAAAAGGGATGAAAAAGACAATAGAAAAATTGAAAAGTCGATAAAGGGTGAGGAGAAGCAGTACAATGGACTCTAGGAAGAAAAGAAAAGATGATGAAAAAGACAATCAAAATGACTGAAATGTTTTTGGAAAAGAAGGTCAATTGATTCAAGACATATTGTATGACAGTAGGACTGACTGATCACAGTTTAAAATAGTGATGCACAAACTAATCTTGCACTTGGGTATGAAGCCTACCTCTATGAGATATACACTGCTCAAAAAAATAAAGGGAACACTAAAATAACACATCCTAGATCTGAATGAATGAAATATTCTTATTAAATACTTTTTTCTTTACATAGTTGAATGTGCTGACAACAAAATCACACAAAAAGTATCAATGGAAATCAAATTTATCAACCCATGGAGGTCTGGATTTGGAGTCACACTCAAAATTAAAGTGGAAAACCACACTACAGGCTGATCCAACTTTGATGTAATGTCCTTAAAACAAGTCAAAATGAGGCTCAGTAGTGTGTGTGGCCTCCACGTGCCTGTATGACCTCCCTACAATGCCTGGGCATGTTCCTGATGAGGTGGCGGATGGTCTCCTGAGGAATCTCCTCCCAGACCTGGACTAAAGCATCCGCCAACTCCTGGACAGTCTGTGGTGCAACGTGGCGTTGGTGGATGGAGCGAGACATGATGTCCCAGATGTGCTCAATTGGATTCAGGTCTGGGTAACGGGCGGGCCAGTCCATAGCATCAATGCCTTCCTCTTGCAGGAACTGCTGACACACTCCAGCCACATGAGGTCTAGCATTGTCTTGCATTAGGAGGAACCCAGGGCCAACCGCACCAGCATATGGTCTCACAGGGGATCTGAAGATCTCATCTCGGTACCTAATGGCAGTCAGGCTACCTCTGGCGAGCACATGGAGGGCTGTGCGGCCCCCCAAAGAAATGCCACCCCACACCATGACTGACCCACCGCCAAACCGGTCTTGCTTGAGGATGTTGCAGGCAGCAGAACGTTCTCCACGGCGTCTCCAGACTGTCACATGTGCTCAGTGTGAACCTGCTTTCATTTGTGAAGAGCACAGGGCGCCAGTGGCGAATTTGCCAATCTTGGTGTTCTCTGGCAAATGCCAAACGTCCTGCACGGTGTTGGGCTGTAAGCACAACCCCCACCTGTGGACTTCGGGCCCTCATACCACCCTCATGGAGTCTGTTTCTGACCGTTTGAGCAGACACATGCAAATTTGTGGCCTGCTGGAGGTCATTTTGCAGGGCTCTGGCATTGCTCCTCCTGCTCAAAGGCGGAGGTAGCGGTCCTGCTGCTGGGTTGTTGCCCTCCTACGGCCTCCTCCACGTCTCCTGATGTACTGGCCTGTCTCCTGGTAGCGCCTCCATGCTCTGGACACTATGCTGACAGACACAGCAAACCTTCTTGCCACAGCTCGCATGTGCCATCCTGGATGAGTTGCACTACCTGAGCCACTTGTGTGGGTTGTAGACTCCGTCTCATGCTACCACTAGAGTGAGAGCACCGCCAGCATTCAAAAGTGACCAAAACCTCAGCCAGGAAGCATAGGAACTGAGAAGTGGTCTGTGGTCACCACCTGCAGAACCACTCCTTTATTGGGGGTGTCTTGTTAATTGCCTATAATTTCCACCTGTTGTCTATTCCATTTGCACAACAGCATGTGACATTTATTGTCAATCAGTGTTGCTTCCTAAGTGGACAGTTTGATTTCACAAGTGTGATTGACTTGGAGTTACATTGTGTTGTTTAAGTGTTCCCTTTATTTTTTTGAGCAGTGTATATATAAGCACTCATTGTGCAGTGGCGCCTTTTACATATATAATTGTATTTTGTTCAGTGTAGGCCTCTACTTGAATGCGTATTCTACAGGCTACCTCTATCCTAAATGTTACCTTTATTTTCAGTGGGAATGAATCACACGACTGCTATACAGTTGTTAGTGAATGTTGCACTAAAATGTCACAATGACAATGTTACAATGAGTATTGCACTAAAGTACAAGTTCAAATGTTACAATAAAGTTACAATATTAATGTTTCAATACATGTTGTACTAAAGTAACAATGTTACAATGTATGTTACAATAAAGTAACAATGTTGAAATATGTTGATGGTTGTTTTTTTGTCTTTGCTCTCAGTATTCATATCGGTGTTGTAAAAGGGTTTTTGATATGTAAAATAGTCACACTAGAATGTGACGGGGCATTCTAGAGGCAAGGCTGGGGACAGCCAGTGACAGAGTTTTAAATGTGTTAATAACTGGGCTGGGGACAGCCAGTGACAGAGTTTTAAATGTGTTAATAACTGGGCTGGGGACAGCTAGTGACAGAGTTTTAAATGTGTTAATAACTGGGCTGGGGACAGCCAGTGACAGAGTTTTAAATATGTTAATAACTGGGCTCGGGACAGCCAGCGACAGAGTTTAAAATGTGTTAATAACTGGGCTGGGGACAGCCAGTGAAAGAGTTTTAAATGTGTTAATAACTGGGCTGCGGACAGCCAGTGACAGAGTTTTAAATGTGTTAATAACTGGGCTGGGATAAATAAGAACTTTGATAACTGCATAGGAGAAATATGTTAATTTATTATATGTAACATTATCCCACGGGTCACAATTGTGACCGACCATAAAACACACTTTTTCACCTACTTTTCCATTAAAATTTCGAAAAATAATGATTGATTACTTCAAAGGGTTACTAATGACACTTGATTTGGATATTTTCATGTCTGGGAAAAATTTGGGATTAAATAGGTTAAGAGAGGATGTTCCCCGTCTCATACCCAGCTGCTCTAGGCAGGAAAAGGTGCACAGTCCCCACTATGTGGAGGGGTCACCAGCTATAGAATTAGGAACAAGTAGAACAGATATTCACTGCGCTGTTCCATGATACGTGGAAAGGCAGCCCAATGTTACTGTGCATTTAGGACTATATTAGTTATGGTCTTTTCTCCAAATGAGGATAAGGGGGATTAGGTGTAACACACAAATACAGTATGCACACATGCACAAACGCACACACTCCCACAAGGTAGGCGGAGTGTGAGGAATGGAGATTATAGGAACGTTATGAGTGACCGTCCCCTGAGGATTAGCCTGCCCAACTAGAGGGGATGTCTGTCTGTCTGCCCGTCCGTCTGTATGATCTCAAACCGCTAATGAAAGATAATTATCCACTCATCAAATGTAAAATAATTAATAAATATATCAGACCTTCTCAGTACAGTTGTGTATATGGTGCATGACAGAAGTGTGTGTCTGAGTGTGTGTGTTAGTCATCCTGTGATATCACATTTACCTGAGACTGCCCTTGGTCTCCATGGTGACCCATGGAATCGTTGGTCGTCGTAGTTACTGGACATTCCGGGGGAGTTCTGTGGGCAGGTACTGATTTAAAACATGTGAACCTCTCTGTGTGCGTGTGCGTGTGTGTGTGTGTGTGTGTGCGCGTGCGCGTGTGTGTGTGAGTGAGTGAGTGAGTGAGTGAGTGAGTGAGTGACTGAGTGAAAGCGCTGTAGACAGGCTGTAGGTAGGGTGTGTCTGCAGATGGGATAACCTCTCCTTTCCAGTCAGAACATACCGTAATGAGGACACATCACCTTGATCTGACTATGTTGTGGGAGTACAGAACCTATGGGCAGGTTGAGGCAAGTGTGAGCGTCTGACAGTCGCCAGATACGCACTCACTCATCCCTCTGTCAGAACACCCACACATGCACAGTCACATGCCAAGTGGAACATCCAGTTCATTAACAGCATGGGGGGGTGGCCTGTGTGTGCGTGCGTGTGTGTACAAAGAGGAGACCAGAGGAATCAGGTTTTCTGTTGCTGCCCATAACATTTAGCCTGCAAAGAGCCTGTCTCTAAGGGGTGTATACAGGCCACATGCGTTGTCATTGGACTGATGAATTCTGGGTACTAACTCCTAAACTTGGGATAGGGTTAATTATCAGGTATCCTATTGAAATATTGAGTGCTTAGGTTTAGAGGGGCTACACCAGAAGTGAATGGTTATCTGTAGGAGGAAGGTATATAGGAGAAAGGGTTAAATATCAGTGCTTGTGTGAACATGTCTTTGTTCAATGCAGCTGTATTGTTCCTCTGGGAAGAATAAACTTGGTTAAGCTTTCATAGTGTCCTTAGAGTTTTTACTCTGAGAATTAGAACCTAACAGGATCATTTGAAGTGAGAGCACTGTCATTGTTAAACCAAACCAACTCAGTGAAAGTAAGTTACTGTTAGGGTACAAAAATCCTGTAACCTTCCAGAAATTCCCAGGTTTTCCAGAAATCCTGGCTGGAGGATTGTGGATTTCCTGCTCATTCCCTCCTGATTCTGGGAATCTTCTAACCAGGTTTTCTGGAAAACCAGGACATTTGGGGAAAGTTACTGGATTTTTGCAACCCTAGTTACTGTAAACTACTTAAGAGAAGAGACTGGGTTTATTACAGGGTGTGGTTAGAGATTGAGAGAAGATTTATGCCTTGCAAAGTGATAGATTTAAGATGGGTTAGGGTAAGGGGGGGGGATATAGCAAGTATGTGGATGAGGAACACATATCATGCATGCACACACATGCAAACACACCCTCATACAGAGGTAGGATCTTAATTTGAGCCAGTTTGTTACAGCAGGAAAATAATCCTGCAGCAACAGAAAATGTGAATACATTCTTTAGCTTCAGAAGCCTTTTTAAACATTACAAACTTCAGAAGCCTTTTTAAACCTCAAATACACTACGAGTCCTGCTGCAACAGGCTGATCAAATTCAGATCCTACATCTGTAGTCACTAGCTACCAATGACCTGAATCTGTCAGTAGAGGAATGAATATTGCATGCTCTCCCTCATTCAGATTACCTGTTGCATGTCCTCTGTTCTTAGATGGATTGATCAGCAGGACCACACCTGGACATTCCCCCAACAAACACACACACGCACACACACACACACACACACACACACACAATGTCACATTTCAGCCCTCAGGAGGGGGGGGGGGGGGGTAGATCTCACTGATGTGTTTGGGGCTTGTTTGCAGCGAGCATAGTCCTGTTGTGGTGTGACGAGATCGCCCTTGAGACCTAAAGCACACTAACTGTTACCTCTGAATCCTGCCTTAGTTTGGTTGACTTACTGTGAATAAAAAGGGTCAGACACACCGAGAAATCTGACTGCCAATAGTTACTTAGCAGCTCTGCCCAGAGTGTCGGCAGTTAACTTTTTGTTGTTCACATTGAACAGTTCTACCTCCAATTTGCTTTGTTTAAATACTCCAGACCCCAATGTGGCAGTAGCTTGTTTGGCTTGTGCCTGCTGTAGCTAACATAAGCTAACTAGCAAGCTGTGCTAATGTTGTTGCTAGCTAGCTAAAATTGGTAGTAAGCCCTTGTTGATACTAACCAGATGGCCACAACTAGATAACTAGCTTAGCTAGCCACATTATAATTAAATCACAATGGATTCATTTTTGAATGAAGAGGCTGCCTGTAAGATGTCCAGAGTCAGTGGAGTAGCTGACTAGCTGTTGTGCTAAATGGCAATACTTATCGTTCAGCTAATGTTAGCTAGCAAGTGAACTGGCGCTGGCAGTATGGGAAAATTGAGAATTAATAAAAAATGTTAGATAGCTAGCTTGGGGAAGCATTTAGTGTTGTGTGAAACCAAGATTGAACACTTTGGCCTGAATGCTAAGAGTCACGTCTGGAGGAAACCAGGCACCGCTCATCACCTGGCCAATACTATCCCTACGGTGAAGCATGGTGGTGGCAGCATCATGCTGTGGGGATGTTTTTCAGCGGCAGGGACTGGGAGGCTAGTCAGGATCGAGGGAAATATGAATGGAGCAAAGTACAGCGAGATCCTTGATGAAAACCTGCTCCAGAGCGCTTAGGACCTCAGACTGGGGCGAAGGTTCACCTTCCAGCCAGACCACGACCCAAAGCACACAGCCAAGACAATGCAGAAGTGGCTTCGGGACAAGTCTCAATGTCCTTGAGTGGCCCAGCCAGAGCCTGGACTTGAACCCGATCAAACGTCTCTGGAGAGACCTGAAGATAGCTGTGCAGCAACGCTCCCCATCCAATCTGACAGATTTTGAGGGAATCTGCAGAGTAGAATGGGAGAAACTCTCCAAATACAGGTGTGCCAAGCTCGTAGCATCATACCCAAGAAGACTCGAGGCTGTAATTGTTTCAACAAAGTACTGAGTAAAGGGTCTGAATACTTATGTAAATGTTATATTTCATTTTTTATAAAAAGAATGAAAACAAAAATTATGATTTCATCCATTTTAGAAAATGGCTGTAACGTAATAAAATGTGGGGGTCTGTGGGGGTCTGAATGCTTTCCGAATGCACTGTACAGTGAAAAAAGGTCTGAGGTTAACACAGGCTTAGGAGATCTTATACATTTTGTTCTATCAGATAATATTAGTCAGTTAACATGATCTTTATGAATTATGAAGCCTTTATGTGCTCAAAATAAGTCAGTTGCTAATGATTCGCTAACTGTCCAAGAAATGGAACCACAACATTAGTTGCAACATTTTTCACGTCACTACGCCAACTATGCAAGCTAGTTAAATTAGTTAGCTTTCTGCTTCCCAACTCGAACGAAAACGCAAGGATGGTATATTGTTTTGCTCCAGGCTGTAACCATATCTCTTCAGCGGGAAGGTGCTCGTTTTATCGGTTCACGAACGATGTTGTCCAGAGGAGACTTTAAGTCCATCTGATAAGGGAAGCTAAGCCTGTTAGCTCAATGTCAAATGTGTAATTCAATTTATTTACATGTTAGCTCATCATTAGCTTTTCACTTGTTTTGATGACATAAATGCTTAAAAATTCACAAAAAGTGATTTTTTTTTTATTTATTTTTTTTTATTTTTTGGGGGGGGGTGGATCAGCTTAATATTGCGGAAAGAATGTTGCTTCCAATGTAATTGTCTGCATCATTTCCAATCCCCCATATTTTTTTGGGGGGTAAATATATATATCCATTCACGTATGCATACATATACACATATATACATACACATACCTACATAGACATGCATACTTTTTTAAAGAGTATACCTTTATTATTATTCCCCGCAAACCCTACCACCGATCCCCCAATTGGAGTAAACTGATAAACATTTCTGTTTTTACCTTCAATTTATACATCTTATACACATTTTACAGACAGAGTCTACTTTATAATAGTTCTCTCTTGTTTGTTCTTAGTCCTTCCTCTATTTCTGTTGTCCATCCAGTTTGATTTCCACTTGTAACTGTGCTATTTCACAATAGCTCCGCACCTATATTTCACAGATCCTGTATGCCCTACATTGTTTATCTTGTTATTAGTCCCACCCTTCAGCTCCACTCAACCTTTCCCATCTATCTTCCAACATCATCCATTTCGGATTTTTATTTGCCATATATTTTTCAACTGTGCTGTGATGCTTCACAAAAGATTTGAATCTTCCTATTCTCATAGCTTCCACGGATTGTAAATTAAAAATAAACATTTTTGCTAAAATAATTATTATATTCTTGATTGATTGACTATGGCTTTTCAAATCCCTCAGTATTGCTATCTGTAGCGTTAGTTCTACGCAAATGTTGCAATTCTTCAACCATTCATGGACCTGTGACCAAAAACGAGCTACATGCAGACAATACCAAAATAAATGGTCTAATGACTCTGCCTCCTCTCAGCAGAATCTACAGAGCTGGGAAGATTGTATCCCCCATATATATAACATTCTATTAGTTGCAAGAATTTTGTACAATAATTTAAATTGAAAAATTCGAAGTTTTGTGAAAAAAACATCAAAAAGTGATGTTAGCTGATGAGATTATCTCATAGAACAAAACATACAGGATCTCCTAAGCCTGTGTTTACCACAGACCTTACTTTCGGCGTTTATCCAAAAACTCTCCAACAAACCTTGTTGATTTCCCCATAGGTTTTGTCCAACAAGCTATGACGGCGTTAGCCCCTGTTAGTGCATACAAAAATGCGCCATTACTATTGCTCCTAAATCAAATCAAATTTATTTGTCACATACACATGGTTAGCAGATGTTAAAGCGAGTGTAGCGAAATGCTTGTGCTTCTAGTTCTGACCATGCAGTAATATCTAACAAGTAGTGATGGCTGTTTAACAGTCTGATGGCCTTGAGATAGAAGCTGTTTTTCAGTCTCTCGGTCCCCGCTTTGATGCACCTGTACTGACCTTGCCTTCTGGATGAAGCGGGGTGAACAGGCAGTGGCTCGGGTGGTTGTTGTCCTTGATGATCTTTTTGGTCTTCCTGTGACATCGGGTGGTGTAGGTGTCCTGGAGGGCAGGTAGTTTGCCCCCGGTGATGCGTTACTACCCTCTGGAGAGCCTTACGGTTGTGGGCAGAGCAGTTGCCGTACCAGGCGGTGATACAGCCCGACAGGATGCTCTCGATTGTGCATCTGTAGAAGTTTGTGAGTGTTTTAGGTGACAAGCCGAATTTCTTCAGCCTCCTGAGGTTGAAGAGGCACTGCTGCGCCTTCTTCACCACCCTGTGGGTGGACCATTTCAGTCTCCACATCTCCCATTCAGGGGCCAACATGGAAAATGGCGTCGGAGGAGATGGCCGCCGTTTTACGGTCTCCTAACCATTTGTGCTATTATGTGTTTTTTTTTCCGCTATATTTGAAATTATTTTGTACATAATGTTTCTAGAACCTTATCTTATGGCAGAAAAGTGCTTCTAGATGTCAGGACAGCGATCACTCACCTCGGATTAGACAAAGATGTTTTTCAACAACAACAACAGCAGCAGCAAGCAGGACTCACACGATATTCTCCAAACACCCCACAGGGCAGACATCCCAATTATTCGCAAAAGGAAGCAACGCAGAGGAAGAAGAGCCGGATGCCTCGTTCGGACCCGCAGAAGGCGAGTAGGAAAGCTGCCGTTACCGTCAATAATACTCGCCAACGTGCAATCATTGGACAATAAACTAGACGAGGTACGATCACGAATATCCTACCAACGGGACATCAAAAACGGTAATATCCTATGTTTCACGGAATCCTGGCTGAATGACAACATGGATATTCAGCTAGCGGGATACACGCTGCACCGGCAAGATAGAACAGCACACTCCGGTAAGACGAGGGGAGGCGGTCTGTGCATATTTGTAAACAACAGCTGGTGCACGAAATCTAAGGAAGTCTCTAGATTTTGCTCGCCTGAAGTAGAGTATATTGTGATAAATTGCAGGCCACAATATTTGCCTAGAGAGTTCTCAGCTATACTTTTTGTGGCTGTTTATTTACCACCACAATCAGATGCGGGCACTAAGACCACACTTGTCAGATGTGGCAGGGCTTGCAAACTATTACAGACTACAAAGGGAAGCGCAGCCAGGAGCTGCCCAGTGACACGAGCCTACCAGACGAGCTAAATCACTTCTATGCTCGCTTTGAGGCAAGCAACACCGAGGCATGCATGACAGCATCAGCTGTTCCGGACGACTGTGTGATCACGCTCTCCGTAGCCGACGTGAGTATGACCTTTAAAGAATAGGTTATGGTCCGGTTGAAATATTATTGATTATGTTTGTTAAAAACAACCTGAAGATTGATTATTAAAAAACATTTGACATGTTTCTACGATCATTACGGATACTTTTTGGAATTTGTCGAACGGAACAAGGCTTTGGTTTTCTCAACATAATGCGCAACCCAAATGGCGTTTTTTTTGTGATAAAAGTAATATTGATCGAACAAAAATAACATTTGTTGTGTAACTGGGAGTCTCGTGAGTGCAAACATCCGAAGATTATCAAAGGAAAGCGATTCATTTTATTGCTTTTCTGACTTTCGTGACCATGCTAATTTGGGGCAACCTGTTGTAGCATTGATTGATACACTCACAAAATCTTAAATTTCTTTCGTTGTAAAGCATATTTTCAAAATCTGACACGATAGGTTGATTAACAACAAGCTAAGCTGTGTTTTGATATATTTCACTTGTGATTGCATGATTATAAATATTTTTAGTCATATTTATGCATTTGGCGCCCTGCAATTCTAGCGGTTGTTTAGGAAAGTGATCCCGTAAAAGGGATCCGTAGCGCAGTGAAGTTAAACAGGTCAACATTCACAAGGCTGCGGGGCCAGACGAATTACCAGGACGTGTGCTCCGGGCATGTGCTGACCAACCGGCAGGTGTCTTCACTGACATCTTCAACATGTCCCTGATTGAGTCTGTAATACCAACATGCTTCAAGCAGACCACCATAGTCCCTGTGCCCAAGAACACGAAGGCAACCTGCCTAAATGACTACAGACCCGTGGCACTCGCGTCCGTAGCCATGAAGTGCTTTGAAAGGCTGGTAACGGCTCACATCAACACCATCATCCCATCATCCCAGAAACCCTAGACCCACTCCAATTTGCACACCGCCCAGACAGATCCACAGATGATACAATCTCTATTGCACTCCACACTGTCCTTTCCCACCTGGACAAAAGGAACACCTATGTGAGAATGCTATTCATCGACTACAGATCAGCGTTCAACACCATAGTACATCAAAGCTCATCACTAAGCTAAGGATCCTGGGACTAAACCTACCCTCACCACCCCCAGGGTAGGTAGCAACACATCTGCCACGCTGATCTGCAACACTGGAGCCCCTCAGGGGTGCGTGCTCAGTCCCCTCCTGTACTCCTTGTTCACCCACTACTGCATGGCCAGGCATGACTCCAACACCATCATTAAGTTTGCCGATGACATAACAGTTGTGATCACCAACAACAACGAGACAGCCTATAGGGAGGAGGTCAGAGACCTGGACGTGTGGTGCCAGGACAACAACCTCTCCTTCAGCGTGATCAAGACAAAGGAGTTGCTTGTGGACTACAGGAAAAGGAGGACCGAGCACTCCCCCATTCTCATCGATGGGGCTGCAGTGGAGCAGGTTGAGAGCTTCAAATTCCTTTGTGTCCACATCAACAACAAACTAGAATGGTCCAAACACAGCAAGACAGTCGTGAAGAGGGCACGACAAAACCTCAGGAGACTGAAAAGATTTGGCATGTGTCGTCAGATCCTCAAAAGGTTCTACAGCTGCACCATCGAGAGCATCCTGACTGGTTGCATCACTGGTTCCTTCCCCAGGCGTCATTGTTGCTGTTTCATGTCTGTGTGCTGTTCAGGTTTCTTGTTTAGTATTATGTTCCGTTTATTTATTAAAACACTCACTCCCTGAATGTGCTTCCCGACTCTCAACGCATGTCGTTACAGAATACCAACTCTCGGTGGTGGGAGCTCCCATCTGACGTGCGAAATAGAGGGAGCACTGAAGGAGGAAACCACGGCATTTGAGTGGTGTCCCGTCATTTTTCTCCAGGAGGGATAGACGGGCATCTCTGACCTGAGCGGGTTGCTGAATGGGCTGTTGTGCTGACTCGTTGGGTAGACTGGCTCTAGAATATCCTCCGCTGTTGAGATGTTGTAGACTGCGGAGAACCTCTTCCATGGCCATCCCCAGTTGAGCCAGCTGATCATGGTGTTGATGAAGGTCACCTTGTTCATTGATAATCTGGGAGATGTTTGTTGTCCTGCTGCTTCGCTTCCATATTTTGAGCCAAGCATCATTGTTTCTGTTTCATGTCTGTGTGCTGTACGAGTTTCTTGTTTTGTATTATGTTCCATTTATTTATTAAAACACTCACTCCCTGAACTTGCTTCCCGACTCTCAGCGCACATCGTTACAATAAGCCATTTGTTACTTTTTATAAACAAAATACAGTTGTCTCTAAGTATTGTGTCATTACCACCACGACAAGCACATTACATGATAAAAGTTTCCAAAAGTTTGTGTTTGGTTACCATGAATATGAATAGTGACAGTAGTGAACATGGATGTCATGAAGGGAGATTCACATTATGACTATCATTTGTTTTTCAACAGGACAATGACCCAAAAGACATCCAGGCTGTGTAAGGGCTATTTGACCAAGAAGGAGAGTGATGGAGTGCTGCATCAGAAGACCTGGCCTCCACAATCACCCAAACTCAACCCAATTTAGATGGTTTGGGATGAGTTGGACTGCAGAGTGAAAGAAAAGCAGCCAACAAGTGCTCAGCATATGTGGGAAGTCCTTCAAGACTGTTGGAAAAGCATTCCAGGTAAAGCTGGTTGAGGGAATGCCAAGAGTTTGCAAGCTGTCAAGGCAAAGGGTGACTACTTTGAAGAATCTCAAATATAAAATATATTTTGATTTGTTTAACACTTTTTTGGTTACTACATGATTCCTTATGTGTTATTTAATAGTGTTGATGTCTTCTACAATTATTCTACAATGTAGAAAATAGTAAAAATAAAGAACAACTCTGGAATGAGTAGGTGTCCAAACTTTGACTGGTACTGTATATGATCATGGTTAAGTTGAAACTGAACACTTATTTGCTAAATAAGACCATTACATGTTGTCAAGGCTGTGGGTAACTGGTGAAAGGAGTCAGGCACAGGAGAGCTGATATGCGTGGACAAGGTATTTAATACAAGATACCACCAGTATAAATACAATACAACGGTGCGGGAAAAATACCGGTACCAAGAAATAAACGGGCGTAATAACAAAACCCGGCAACAAAATACCAGCCGTCAGTAACAGCCTGAACAATTGAACAAACACGCACACAAACATGGGGGAAACCAGAGGGTTAAATAATGAACATGTAATGGGGGAATTGAAGCCAGGTGTGTAGAAAACAAAGACAAAACAAATGGAAAATGAAAAGTGTAACTTCCCTCTGGGCAGGTGCCTAGGGGCCTTGCACTGTGCGCACACCGAGCAGGAGGAAACATAAACCCTCACGTTCTTAGCCAAGGTGGACCACCAGTACTTCCCACAGACAGCGCACTGTCCGACCGATGCCCGATGACCAGAGGAGGGTGACGTGTGGGCCCAATAGATCAAACGGTTGCAGACAGCAAACGGAACGTACAGATGCCTAGCTGGACACTGGAGGGGATTGGGCTCTGTACGTAACGCCCGCTTGATGTCCACGTCCAGCTCCCACACTACCGGTGCCACCAGGCAAGAGGCCGGGAGTATGGGAGTGGGATCCATGGACCGCTCCCCTGTGTCATTCATCCGGGACAGTGCGTCTGCCTTTGCGTTCTGGGAACCTGGTCTGGAGGACAGGGTGAAAACAAAACGGGTAAAGAACATGGCCCACCTTGCCTGGCGAGGGTTCAGTCTCCTCGCCGCCCGGATGTACTCCAGATTGCGGTGGTCCGTACAGATGAGAAAAGGGTGTTTAGCCCCCTCAAGCCAATGTCTCCACGCCTTCAAAGCCCTGACGACAGCCAACAGATCCCGGTCCCCCACGTCATAGTTTCGTTCCGCCGGGCTGAGCTTCTTTGAAAAGAAGGCACAGGGGCGGAGCTTTGGTGGCGTACCCGAGCGCTGAGAGAGCACGGCTCCTATCCCAGCCTCAGACGCGTCCACCTCCACTATGAACGCCAAAGAGGGATCCGGATGAGCCAGCACCGGAGCCGAGGTAAACAGAGCCCTCAGGTGACCAAAAGCCCTGTCCGCCTCAGCCGACCACTGCAAACGCGCCGGTCCCCCCTTCAGCAGTGAGGTAATGGGAGCCGCTACCTGACCAAAACCCTGGATAAACCTCCGGTAGTAGTTGGCAAACCCTAAAAACCGCTGCACTTCCTTTACCGTGGTGGGAGTCGGCCAATTACGCACGGCTGAAATGTGGTCACTCTCCATCTCCACCCCTGAAGTGGAAATGCGGTACCCTAGGAAGGAGACGGACTGTTTAACCTCTCTTGGGTACGTGAGACGTTAGCGTCCCACCTCTTCAACAGCCAGTGAAACTGCTGGGACGATGCCACAGTGTCCCCCGACACCCCCCTGTCTCAGCCTCCAGTATCTATGCTGCAATAGTCTATGTGCCGGGGGACTAGGGTCAGTCTGTTATATCTGGTGTAATTTTCCTGTCTTATCTGGTGTCCTGTGAATTTAATTATGCTCCCTCTAATTCTCTCTCCCTCCCCTAACCAGAGGACCTGAGCCCTAGGACCATGCTTCAGGACTACCTGGCCTGATGACTCC
The DNA here is from genome assembly GCF_029448725.1 of Salvelinus fontinalis. Classification (NCBI taxonomy): domain Eukaryota; kingdom Metazoa; phylum Chordata; class Actinopteri; order Salmoniformes; family Salmonidae; genus Salvelinus; species Salvelinus fontinalis. The sequence continues at coordinate 19,775,107 of NC_074681.1, read as the reverse complement.
TGGCTGTCCCCAGTCCACCTGGTTGTGCTGCTGCTCCAGTTTTGACTGTTCTGCCTGTGGCTATTGCACCCTACATGTTCACTGTACGTGCTACCTTATCCCGGACCTGCTGTTTTCAACTCTCTCTCTCTCACCTGCTGTCTCGACCTCTGAATGCTCGGCTATGAAAAACAAACTGACATTTACTCTTGGGGTAATGAAATGTTGCACCCTCTACAACCACTGTGATTATTATTTGACCCTGCTGGTCATCTATGAACGTTTGAACATCTTGAAGAAAAATCTGTCCTTAATGGCCATGAACTCATCTGCATTGCTTGCTGTTTGGGGTTTTAGGCTGGGTTTCTGTATAGCACGTTGTGACATCTCCTGGTGTAAAAAGGGCTTTATAAATACATTTAATTGATTGATGCCAGAGTGATTAGGAGGGACAGTAGAGTGCTGAGTACCAGGCAGTTAGCAAGTTTGGTAGGCTACTAATGACCATTAGCAGCATCAGAGCTCGTAGAAGCCTAATTACCGGGACTAATTGGTCACGTGGACTTTGACTGCCGTCATGACTCGTGACCTTCATGACTCGTGTGGCCTTAAACAGCCCTAAGTGCTGCTCATGATCATCTTGTCTAGTTGGCTCATTTATTAGCGCTTTCAGAACATTTTGTCAGCATATTATGTAGCTTAACAAGTGGATCATTTGCTTTTCACTTGCAGTTGCTCAGTAGCCTAGGCCTAGTCCCAACCAAAAGCCTATTATTTTGCTCCATCGTGTATAGACAACTCCAAAAGCCTACGGAGTTTGTGAAATATGAACACGAGACTCACACACTTTTGAAAACATAGATAGCTGTTATTTTCTATCGGTATCATGATGAAGATGATACCTTTGAAATAAGACCCTACCGCTGCTCCCAACAAAGAGGAGTAACGGTAAGAAAAAAAAAGCATGGTCTCTCCCGAGTGGTGTCACTACAGATCATGGTTTGATACCGGGCTGTGTTGTAGCCGGCCGCGATCGGTAGACCCATGAGGCGGCACACAATTGGCCCAGCGTCATCCAGGTTAGGGGAGGGTTTGCCCAGCCTAGATGTCCTTGTCCCATCACACACTAGCGACTTGGTGGGTCGTGTTTTGGAGAATGCATGGCTCTCGACCTTCGCCTCTCCCAAGTCCGTACGGGAGTTGCAGCAATGGGACAAGACTGTAACTCCCAATTGGGGAGATAAAGGGATGAAAAGTACAACAAAAAAATGAACATGGGCTTGCCTTGGCCTCTGTTTCAAAATACCACTTTTTTATTTGACAGCAGTTCCACACATTGCGTGATGCAAATTGTGTGGGAAAAATATTTGTATTTTATTCTGTTTTATTCTGTTTCATTATATTCTTACTACAAAAAATATGGGTGTTGACTGTGATAGTGTCACAATGGCGTGTATAGGTGGCAGAGGAAGTCAGGCGCAGGAGAGTCAAAATAGAGTGTAGCATGGAGTACTTTAATAATAGTCCCAGTAATTAGCTCCATAACACTCACGGAAAATTATAATACAAAAATCTGGGTATGAAGACCCATAGCACACCTATACACAGAACACACAACACTAGACAACGAACAATCTCTGACAAACACATGAAGGGAAACAGAGGGTTAAATACACAACAGGTAATGAATGGGATTGACAACAGGTGTGTGGGAAGACAAGACAAAACCAATGGAAAATGAAAAGTGGATCGATGATGGCTAGAAGGCCGGTGAAGTCGACCGCCGAACACCGCCCGGACAAGGAGAGGCAACGACTTCGGTAGAAGTCGTGACATTACCCCCCCCCTGACGCGCGGCTCCAGCAGCGCGTCGACACCGACCTCGGGGACGACCCGGAGGGCGAGGTGCAGGGCGATCCGGATGGAGGCGGTGGAATTCTTTTAACATAGAAGGATCTAAAACGTCCTCCACCGGAACCCAGCATCTCTCCTCCGGCCCGTACCCCTCCCAGTCCACGAGGTACTGAAGGCCCCTCGCCCGACGTCTCGAATCCAAAATGGATCGAACAGAGTACGCCGGGACCCCCTCGATGTCTAGAGGAGGCGGAGGAACTTCACGCACTTCAGCCTCCTGGAGCGGGCCAGCCACCACCGGCCTGAGGAGAGACACATGGAACGAGGGGTTAATACGGTAATTAGTGGGCAGTTGTAACCTATAACATACCTCGTTCACTCTCCTCAGGACTTTAAACGGCCCCACAAACCGCGGACCCAGCTTCCGGCAGAGCAGGCGGAGGGGCAGGTTTCGGGTCGAGAGCCAGACCCTGTCCCCTGGTGCGAACACCGGGGCCTCACTGCGGCGACGGTCTGCGCCAATTTTCTGGCGCCTTATGGCACGCTGAAGGTGGACGTGGGCTGCCTCCCAGGTTTCCTCAGCGTGCCGAAACCAATTGTCCACCGCAGGAGCCTCGGTCTGACTCTGATGCCAAGGAGCCAGAACCGGCTGATACCCTAATACACATTGAAAAGGAGTAAGGTTAGTGGAGGAGTGACGTAGCGAATTCTGGGCCATCTCAGCCCAGGGCACGAACTTCGCCCACTCCCCCGGCCGGTCCTGGCAATAGGACCGCAGAAACCTGCCCACATCCTGGTTAACTCTCTCCACCTGCCCATTACTCTCGGGGTGAAAACCTGAGGTAAGACTAACCGAGATCCCCAGACGTTCCATGAACGCCTTCCAGACCCTTGATGTGAACTGGGGACCCCGATCAGACACTATATCCTCAGGCACCCCATAGTGCCGGAAAACGTGTGTAAACAGGGCCTCTGCAGTTTGTAAGGCCGTAGGGAGACCGGGCAAAGGGAGGAGACGACAGGACTTCGAAAACCGATCCACAACGACCAAGATCGTGGTGTAACCCTGTGAAGGTGGAAGATCAGTCAAAAAATCCACCGACAGGTGCGACCACGGCCGTTGAGGAACAGGTAAAGGTTGAAGCTTACCTCTAGGCAGGTGTCTAGGAGCCTTGCACTGGGCGCACACCGAGCAGGAGGAAACATAAATCCTCACGTCCTTAGCTAAAGTGGGCCACCAGTACCTCCCATCAAGACAGCGCATCGTCCGACCTATCCCAGGATGACCAGAGGAGGGTGACGTGTGAGCCCAATAGATCAATCGGTCGCGGACAGCAGACGGAACGTACAGACGACCAGCTGGACACTCAGGAGGAGAGGGCTCTGCACGTGACGCCCGCTCAATGTCCGCGTCCAGCTCCCACACTACTGGCGCCACCAAACACGAAGCTGGGAGTATGGGAGTGGGATCCATGGACCGCTCCTCTGTGTCATACAGCCGAGACAATGCGTCTGCCTTGACGTTCTGGGAGCCTGGTCTGTAAGTAAGAGTAAACACAAAACGAGTGAAAAACATGGCCCACCTTGCCTGGCGAGGATTCATTCTCTTCGCCTGCCGGATGTACTCCAGATTGCGGTGGTCAGTCCAGATGAGAAAAGGGTGTTTAGCCCCCTCAAGCCAGTGCCTCCACACCTTCAAGGCTTCTACGACAGCCAACAGCTCTCGGTCCCCCACATCATAGTTTCGCTCCGCCGGGCTGAGCTTCTTCGAAAAAAAAGCACAGGGGCGAAGCTTCAGTGGCACACCCGAACGCTGAGAGAGCACTGCTCCTATCCCAGCTTCGGATGCGTCCACCTCTACCATGAATGGCAAAGAGGGATCCGGATGAGCCAACACAGGCGCCGAGGTAAACAGAGTCTTCAGGTGTCCAAAAGCCCTGTTCGCCTCAGCCGACCACTGCAAGCGCACCGGACCCCCCTTTAGCAGTGAGGTAATGGGAGCCGCAACCTGACCAAAACCCCGGATAAATCTCCGGTAGTAATTGGCAAACCCCAAAAAACGCTGCACCTCCTTTACCGTGGTTGGAGTCGGCCAATTACGCACGGCTGTAATGCGGTCGCTCTCCATTTCCACTCCTGAAGTGGAAATCCGATGCCCTAGGAAGGAGATGGATTGTTGGAAGAACAAGCATTTCTCAGCCTTGACATATAGATCATGCTCCAACAGGCGACCAAGCACCCTGCGCACCAGGGACACATGCTCGGCGCGGGTAGCGGAGTATATCAGAATATCATCTATATACACCACTACACCCCGCCCGTGCAGGTCCCTGAATATCTCATCTACAAATGATTGGAAGACTGATGGAGCATTCATCAACCCATATGGCATGACCAGGTACTCATAATGACCTGAGGTGGTGCTAAATGCCGTCTTCCACTCATCACCCTTCCGAATACGCACCAGATTATACGCACTCCTGAGATCCAATTTTGTGAAGAAGCGTGCCCCGCGCATTGATTCCATAACTGTATTTATCAGAGGTAGCGGGTAACTATATTTCACCGTGATTTTATTGAGACCTCGATAATCAATGCACGGGCGTAAACCACCATCCTTCTTCTTCACAAAAAAGAAACTCGAAGAAGCGGGTGAAATGGATGGCTGAATGAACCCCTGACGCAGGGATTCAGAGATATATGAATCCATAGCCACCGTCTCCGCTTGCGACAGGGGATACACGTGACTCCTGGGATATGCAGCGTCTACCAGGAGATCTATCGCACAATCCCCCTGTCGATGGGGTGGTAATTGAGTCGCCTTCTTTTTACAGAAGGCGAGTGCCAAATCGGCATATTCAGGGGGAATGCGCACGGTGGAGACCTGGTCTGGACTTTCCACCGTAGTAGCACCAACGGAAACCCCTAAACACCTACCTGAGCACTCTCGCGACCACCCCGTGAGAGCCCTCTGTGGCCAAGAAACAGTGGGGTTATGACACGCTAACCAGGGTAGACCTAGCACCACAGAATACGCAGGGGAATCAATAAGGAAAAGACTAATCTTCTCCTTGTGACCCTCCTGCGTTATCATATTCAACGGTGCGGTGACCTCCCTGATAAAACCTGACCCTAATGGTCGACTATCTAAGGCATGAATAGGGAAAGGCATATCCACAGAAACAATAGGAATCCCTAAACTATGAGCTAAATTTTTATTAATGAAATTCCCAGCCGCGCCTGAATCTACTAGCGCCTTATACTGGGAATGCAAGGAAAAATCCGGAAAAGTGACAGAGACAAACATAAGAGCAGCAGAGGGCTCTGGATGAGTATGGTGCCTACTCACCTGGGGTGATGCCAAAGTGCCCTGCCTGCCTTCTCTATTCCCAGAGGAACCAACCCGGCACCGATCAGCAGTGTGATCTCTGCGATCATAGATGGTGCTCGAGTGGGTACCCCCTCCGGTCTCCCTGCGCACCATCCCTCCCAATTCCATAGATTCGGGAGAGAGAGTGCGGGAGGATGGAACAACCAGACCCCGATCTAGACGTCCCCGAGTAGCCAGCATGTTGTCCAGCCTGATGGACATATCCACCAGCTGGTCGAAGTTGAGGGTGGTGTCTCTACAGGCCAGCTCCCGACGAACGTCCTCGCGTAGACTACAGCGGTACTGGTCGATCAGGGCCCTGTCGCTCCATCCAGCGCCGGCAGCCAAGGTCCTAAACTCCAAAGCAAACTCCTGGGCACTCCTCGTCTCCTGCCTCAGATGATAGAGGAGCTCACCCGCCGTTTTTCCTTCGGGAGGATGGTCGAATACTCTCCTAAAATAAAGGGTGAACTCCTCAAAATGGTCCAACACTGCATTCTCCTCTCTATACACAGCGCTGGCCCACTCCCGGGCTTTCCCGGTGAGGCATGAGACGAGGGCGGAACTCTTCTCCCGGTCGGATGGTACTGGGGAGACCGTGGCCAGATATAAGTTCAGTTTAAGGAGGAAACCCTGGCAGCCTGCAGTATCACCGTTGTAACCCGTGGGTAGGGGTAAACGGATTTTGTTAGGTTCAGGTGGGGAAAACGCGTTAAAAGTAAATCCCCGTTGTGGCAGTGGAGGCGCTGGAGAAACTCCCTGTCTCTCCCAGCGATCCATATTCTGGACAATGCGATCCATGAGGGCGCTCAAACAGTCAATCTCCTTCGCTTGGTCTATAACGCGCTTTTCCACCTCCATGGGCGTCGTGTCCTCTCCTGCTGACTTCATATTTTATGGTCAGAGATTCTGTCACAATGGCGTGTATAGGTGGCAGAGGAAGTCAGGCGCAGGAGAGTCAAAATAGAGTGTAGCATGGAGTACTTTAATAATAGTCCCAGTAATTAGCTCCATAACACTCACGGAAAATTATAATACAAAAATCTGGGTATGAAGACCCATAGCACACCTATACACAGAACACACAACACTAGACAACGAACAATCTCTGACAAACACATGAAGGGAAACAGAGGGTTAAATACACAACAGGTAATGAATGGGATTGACAACAGGTGTGTGGGAAGACAAGACAAAACCAATGGAAAATGAAAAGTGGATCGATGATGGCTAGAAGGCCGGTGAAGTCGACCGCCGAACACCGCCCGGACAAGGAGAGGCAACGACTTCGGTAGAAGTCGTGACAGATAGGGGTAGGTGTGTCTTGAACAAAATAATAACTTCATTAACAAAATAAGGAACTATTGATTTCAGTCATTTACACATGACATAATTAAACTCAAACGATATATGCCGTTATATTGTTTTGAAAATACATTTGATGGTGTAAATTCAATGAATTTATTAAAATAGAGGCCCACCCACATCTGCACAACACTACTTCCACTCCTTACCGGCCAGCATGCGCACAGGACGTATAAAATACGTATGCACGCAAAAACATGGCCAATTTTTTTGGCAGGCAAAATACCATAAAGTGAAGGGTATATTAAAGTTTTTAAAAGGCTTCTAAAGTTTGAAATTTCCACTTTGAAATTTCAGACTTGATTTGCCATAACGAAAAATGTATCAACCCCTACAAAATTGTTAATTAATTATAATCTACATAATAATTCACATTTCCTGTTGCTGCAGGATTATTTTCCTGCTGTAGAAAACTGGCTCAAAATAAGATCCTACATCTGTAGATTGGCAGAGTATGTGTGTGACCCTGCTCTCTGTGTTAAAACCTGTTTGTCTTTATGTGATGTTGAAACAACTCACTGTGTTAAAATGGTGCCCTCCAGCTGTTTCTTTGTACTGTTTCATACAGACACACCCTGACAACACACAGCTCTTGTCTTTGTGGCACTGCAGGTAAGTGCACTCAGAGCTGGGGCTGGCTTGTGAAGGTGTGTGTGTGGAATGTGCCTCAGGGGCTGTTTTCACTCCTCACACACACAGCAGCCATCGAGGATGAGGGAGCGGACAGAGTATTGAAACAGAATTAATAGAACAGATATAGAAAACCTCAGAAAACCCCCCTCCCGCCCTGATAACTACTGATAACCCCCCTCCCGCCCTGATAACTACTGATAACCCCCCTCCCGCCCTGATAACTACTGATAACCCCCCTCCCGCCCTGATAACTACTGATAACCCCCCTCCCGCCCTGATAACTACTGATAACCCCCCTCCCGCCCTGATAACTACTGATAACCCCCCTCCCGCCCTGATAACTACTGATAACCCCCCTCCCGCCCTGATAACTACTGATAACCCCCCTCCCGCCCTGATAACTACTGATAACCCCCCTCCCGCCCTGATAACTACTGATAACCCCCCTCCCGCCCTGATAACTACTGATAACCCCCCCTCCCGCCCTGATAACTACTGATAACCCCCCCTCCCGCCCTGATAACTACTGATAACCCCCCTCCCGCCCTGATAACTACTGATAACCCCCCTCCCGCCTTGATAACTACTGATAACCCCCCCTCCCGCCCTGATAACTACTGATAACCCCCCTCCCGCCCTGATAACTACTGATAACCCCCCTCCCGCCCTGATAACTACGGATAACCCCCCTCCCGCCCTGATAACTACGGATAACCCCCCTCCCGCCCTGATAACTACGGATAACCCCCCTCCCGCCCTGATAACTACGGATAACCCCCCTCCCGCCCTGATAACTACGGATAACCCCCCTCCCGCCCTGATAACTACTGATAACCCCCCTCCCGCCCTGATAACTACTGATAACCCCCCTCCCGCCCTGATAACTACTGATAACCCCCCTCCCGCCCTGATAACTACTGATAACCCCCCTCCCGCCCTGATAACTACTGATAACCCCCCCTCCCGCCTTGATAACTACTGATAACCCCCCCCTCCCGCCCTGATAACTACTGATAACCCCCCCTCCCGCCCTGATAACTACTGATAACCCCCCTCCTGCCCTGATAACTACTTTATTGAGGAACATTTTAGTTACTATGAGATATGTGGTTGACTTATCTAGTTATTTGAAAATGAATGTCAATGTAAATTCCATATCATCTTGAATGGAATCAGTGTGGCACAATATAGTAATGCCATTTATTACAGAACACACAAACAGTAGTTTTGAGAAATGCCTAGCTTATGAATTGTCTAAGAAAATTAGACTGAAAAGATGAATATGGATATATGGAAATATGAAAAAGGAGCCATTTGAAACAATACAAATATACAAACTTAAAGGCCAAGGGTGTGTTTATGTGTGACCTTCACTATCAGCGAAAGGCAGAGCGAGAGGGGGATGAACTCCCATGATATGATGGGAGGGACGAACAGAAGATTGGAAGTTGTGGAGAGGAATGGAGACACTGTGTACTTTGGCAAATGTGTGTGTGTGTGTGTGTGTGTGTGCGTGCGTATGTGTGCGTGTGTGTGTGCTGAGTGCCACCTCTCTCTCAGTGTACATCCCCTTAGGGAATGCATTCTAGCTGTCACTGCCCCTCCCTTTCTCTCTACTGCAAGACAGGATGGACTGATGAGAGATGACTGATGAGTGTCACTAGAGAGATTAAAAGGAGTAAATCTTCCTCGAGAACTCATCGTTAGAGAGAGAGAGTGACAGTTTGGGGTGTCTAACGTCCATAAATCACCTGCTAGTGATTTGAGTTCTTCGTCCCTGTCTCGCTGCTCTCACTACTACAATCCTCCTCAGTGAGATTTCTCTCAGTTCAGCAGAGATATAGACTCACCCACACGCGCTTACACCCCACATACCTGGCCCACTGCCTCAGCACATCAGACCTGAGAATGATCTGTTTTTATGAAATACTATCAACTCGGCCCAACCCAAACCAGCCCGACTCAACATAGTCCAACACAACTCGACCCAACCCAAACCAGCCCGGTCCAACCCAGCCCGACCCGGCCCAACCTAGCCCAATCCAACCCGGCCCAATCCAGCCCGACCTAGCCCAACACGGCCCAACCCAACCTAGCCTGTACAGTAATAAGGGTCTGTACTGTAAGGGTCTGTACAATAAGTGTCTGTACTGTAAAGGTCTGTACTGTAAGGGCCTGTACTGTAAAGGTCTGTACAGTAAAGGTCTGTACAGTAAAGGTCTGTACTGTAAAGGTCTGTACTGTACAGGTCTGTACAGTAAGGGTCTGTACAGTAAGGGTCTGTACAGTAAGGGTCTGTACAGTAAGTGTCTACTGTAAAGGTCTGTACAGTAAGGGTCTGTACAGTAAGGGTCTGTACAGTAAGGGTCTGTACTGTAAAGGTCTGTACTGTAAAAAATTATGCTTGTGAAAAATAACTGTCTATCTATATATCTTCACTCCCCCTCTCACGGCCTCTGGTAAATGGCAGTCAGTCTGCTCTTTGGTAAATGGCAGTCAGTCTGCTCTCTGAGGGGAGGACAACGTGTTGTGTTGTCCTGCTGCTGTGTTCTGAGGACAGGACAGGCTCTGGGTCAGTGTTTCATGGAATGCCCTCAAGGCATCACCCTCAATCTGGTGTGTGTGTGTGTGCATGCGTGCATGTTTGTGTGTGATGCCCTCAAAGCAAAGAGCAGAAGTACAGTCTACCCCTCAGTCCACCCCCCTCTGACTCATCTAATGGGGAGTGAGTCACAGCTCCAGAGAACACAGAGCTCCGTTATGACACTGTGATGACTGAGATGATTGAAAACGAGTCAGGTCACAGCACATTGAACACAATGATCTTTCCTTCATTTTATATCCTGCCTTGTCCGCTTATTCCCTGTCCAGAGAGGCAAAGAATGCCAAACGGGACTGTGTTCTATCACTATAGTGTGCACCTCTCTCTCCCTCCCTTGCTCGATTACCAGTTGATCCCTAGCCCCTACACCCATATGCATTTGTGTGATCCGAGAGTATAAGAAATATGTTAATAGTGGCTACTAGCTGTCAGAGCAATAGGGGTCAATTTTGTTATTAGGAATCAGTCTGTGTATGGTCTCAGCTCAGGCACTAAGGTCACCATGGGCTGTAACTGTAGCCCAGAGCCGGCCCTAGCCTTTTAGGGGTCCTAGGCCATCTTTGGTGTGCATGTGTGTGCATGTCTGTGTGTTTCCTCTCCAAGAAGCCAAGAAGAGCTGAAATGTTTACCAGGGTTACTGTTACCAACCTGGTGCCCAAACTGCCCCTCTTCCACTGACCTCTGTTAATCATCAACTCTATCAGTCGTCAGTGGAAGGTGGATTTATTCAAATGCAGATGCCACTCTAGTTATGAGGCCTTGGAAACAGCTGTGTGTGAAAGAAATCTGATCCTGTATCAGTTGTTAATATGAGCTATTTTATCTTCTTGACCGATGGAACTGTGGAATCAATTAGAATTGTGTTCTATTATTCTTATTAAGTTTGTTTGGCTGTGTTGCACAACGCCCAGTTCTTATTTTGAGCTGGATCCTGCCAAAACAGGATCCAGCACCTCTCAGTTTTAGACTGTTTTATTCAGGAACCTATTTGGCCTGATCTGGTACCTCTCATGGCATTTTTGTTTTTGTTTTTGCGTAACATTGTAGCCATGTCTGAGACCAACGAATGGCTGTTGCGCACCTGTATCTCAATTACAGAACTAGAATGAGATTCACTTTCTATAATCTCTCCCCCTCTCTGCTCTAATAGACAGGAGCCTACAACTCTCCCCCTCTCTGCTCTAATAGACAGGAGCCTACAACTCTCCCCCTCTCTGCTCTAATAGACAGGAGCCTACAACTCTCCCCCTCTCTGCTCTGATAGACAGGAGCCTACAACTCTCCCCCTCTCTGCTCTGATAGACAGGAGCCTACAACTCTCCCCCTCTCTGCTCTGATATGTAGGCTCCTGTCTCTCTCCCCCTCTCTGCTCTAATAGACAGGAGCCTACAACTCTCCCCCTCTCTGCTCTGATAGACAGGAGCCTACAACTCTCCCCCTCTCTGCTCTGATATGTAGGCTCCTGTCTCTCTCCCCCTCTCTGCTCTGATATGTAGGCTCCTGTCTCTCTCCCCCTCTCTGCTCTAATAGACAGGAGCCTACAACTCTCCCCCTCTCTGCTCTGATAGACAGGAGCCTACAACTCTCCCCCTCTCTACTCTGATAGACAGGAGCCTACAACTCTCCCCCTCTCTGCTCTGATAGACAGGAGCCTACATCTCTCATCTCTCCAGCGTTGCACTTTATTTTTTCTTCTTTTTTAAAAAACAATTGAATATGGCCATTAGTTTTCCAAACAGAATCATTGCTCCGTGAAGGGTGCTGGAGGTGCTGCAGTACCCCCTGATACATTTAAATAAAGTACCAGTAAAAAGTTGACACTCATTCAAGGATTATTAAAAAAAAAAAAAAAAAGTCAAATAATAGTAAAGACATTAAAATGATGAAATAACACATGGAATTATGTAGTAACCAAAGAAGGGTTAAACAAATCAAAATATATTTTATATTTGAGGTTCTTCAAAGTAGCCACCCTTTGCCTTGGGACAGCTTTGCACACTCTTGGCATTCTCTCAATCAGCTTCACCTGTAATGCTTTTCCAATAGTCTTGAAGGAGTTCACACATTGTTGAGCACTTGTTGGCTGCTTTTCCTTCACTCTGCTTCCTTCACGGGTGATTGTGGAGGCCAGGTCATCTGATACAGCACTCCATCACTCTTGGTCAAATAGTCCTGCAACAGCCTGGAGGTGTGTTGGGTCATTGTCCTGTTGACAAACAAATGATAGTCACCTGGTGAGACAATGTCATGGAAAGAGCATGTTTTGTACATATGATTATTGAAAAAAAGAAGTGTTTTCATTTACTATCATTCTAAATGAAGATAATGTATTATTTTGCCATATCTAATTAATGTATATTACACTTCTTTCCATGATGTGGACAATACTGTATGCCATAGTACATTACACATTTGACCACATCAAATTTGGGGGGAATTACACATCCTTTTTTACCTCAGATTGATAAAAGTTTATAGTCAACCCCATGACATAAGATCAATATCTTTGGTTTTGTACTGTTGATTTTGTCATACACGCTGGGGGACGCAGGACTTAAAACTCAGCCATCATTTACTTCAAATGGTGCGGATAATTCGTGCCCGTGTTGTGCCGAAAAGCTCCCCCTTGCCAGAATCCCCCACCCCCTTCGCGTGAACACTAACACGGAACCCAAACCGGCTGCGCGCGTGCGCCATCGTGCGCCATCATGCATACATTTATTTTGCCCCCCCACACCAAACGCGATCACGACACGCAGGTTAAAATATCAAAACAAACTCTGAACCAACGACATTAATTTGGGGACAGGTCGAAAAGTATTAAACATGTATGGCAATTTAGCTAGTTAGCTTGCTAGCTAGCGTTAATTTGTCCTATTTAGCTAGCTTGCGGTTGCTTGCGGTTGTGCAAGTCCTGCCTCTCCCATCTCCTCATTGGTTTATAGAAGCAGGTACCCACGTGCCATCTCCTCATTGGTTATTCAATTTTCAATTCAATTGACTTTATTGACATGGCAAGTTCATTATAACTTACATTGTCAAAGTATACATATCGAAAAATAAAAATCAAATATATATATATATATATATATATATATATATATATATATATATATATATATATATATATATATATATATATATATATATATATATACAAAATATATATATTTATATATAAATAAATGGTGGGACCAACAGTAATAATAATAGTAGTAGTGGACATGGGATTACCATTAACAACAACTACAACAACAATATTAAACAGAACAACAGTACATTATACCCACGTGGGTGATTGAAAGACGAACTGTTTTGCCGGTTGTCGTGGCAATACAATGAAAGTTTAGATGCGATCACCATATAAATTCAACGATGAAAAGACCTGGAAGGAGGAGAGATGACTAGAAACGATTCGGTTGGCCGTTTTATGTGTGGATTAATTGTCAGATTAGAGGTCCTTGTGCATTTCAGGTACAATAACAACTCACTGTTTATATCCTTAAATATAAATATATGTTATATAAATATATTTTCTTGATTTACAATTATTTAATTATCAGACAAAGCGGATAATGCTACCTCTAGACATATTACTGCTTATACAAATTCGTACTCGTAAAAATGTGCCTTTAGAAGTGAACAAGCAAATACAGTTAGTGTTTTCCTCATTATTGTCCACTTCCCCACAGAAGTGGCACAGTTGGCTAAGGTCTAGCAAAACATAATGTCAAGTAGTCTATATATCTTTACATATATTTTTAAGAGCAAACAGAGAACAAGGGAAGAGTATAGGTTTCTTGTAACACAATCATTTAAATACATGTGTTTTAGTGGCCATCTAGTCAGAAGTTGGATCAAAGAACCTTGAAAGATCCATATAAATGTTTTTTTTTAATCTACAATTATATTCAATTTGAAATTGAACATACCAGTGTTGGAGGAGAGTGACTGCTATTTATTTTCTCATGATGTTAACATCTTTGTCTGTATTTGAAAAGACAATCGACGCCTCCTTCAGAACACATTCAGCAAACTGGGGAAAAAATGTGATGGGCATTTTAGTCTTCCATAACAAAATTATGTTTCACTTAAGATTCTAATTCGCAAGTATACAACGACACAGCTATAATATAATTTGACAGCTCTGTTTTGCCTTTTAGTCAGTATACTTTCAGTAGGTTAACTGTGCATTACTTATACTCTCATACTTACTTTCAAGGCAAGGACCCCACAAGAAGCAACATCATGTTAGCATGGGTGAGGAAGGTACCACATGCCCATCTGGAGATATCACACCCCTTCTCTCTCAGGAATGATCTGAACATCTATGTTAATAAAAGTACAACATTTTGAAACACTTTATTGATTACAATATAGAGATTAATAATGGTATAGAATTTCAAGGACTTAATTGATTCCATTAAAAAATATATATTAAAAGCAGTTTTTACCAAGCACCGCCTGGCATCTTTTTATCTTTCTGGCACTTTCCCCCATTGGGTCGAGGAACAGAGCCCTCTTCTGAGATGGCAGCATAACCTTTCAAGTTTAGACAGACAGACACACACATACATACATGCATATTACATTTACACATATGACACACACATCTGGCACACGTGTATGAGTTCACATGTATGTTCTGTATTTCTTAGTACTTCCTTAGCGGCACGTACCGTCACAGTCCAGTGGTTGTGTTCATTGACGATGCCAATAATGTACTTGTACATCATTGGATCAATCTGAAATTTAAAAGACCAAGGATACAGTTGCTTGATATCAATCTGTCAAATATAACATATAATATTATCATATTATGAGAATAATCCAACCAACCTTAAATTTTCATGTCTTGCTCCCCTAAATGCCAGTCATTTCAAAGGCGTCAATGTAGAAAGCTTTCTCGGTTGACTGCGTATAAAAATTCCGTACCATGTAGGCATTGATGGTCTGACAGAAAAAAAGACAAAGGTAAATCTGTTTCATGGAAAAACAACAATTTAGGTTTTCCTTATAAATACAGATTAATCACACACATACTGTGTTTACATATACTGTATGTGCAACACCTTCCAGCTCCATATTTGGACCAGTTCTGTGGAGATCCTGATAAAATATTTTATATGGGCCGATTCTAGACAACAGCACATACAGTTGAAGTCGGAAGTTTACATAAACAAGTTTTAATGACTCCAACCTAAGTGTTTCAACCATTCCACAATTTCTTGTTAAAAACTTATGGATTTAGCGGGATCGATTTGACAACATCCGGTGAAATGGCAGTGCCAAATTCAAATTAAATTACTATAAATATTAAACTTTCATGAAATCACACATGCAATACACCAAATTAAAGCTACACTTGTTGTGAATCCAGCCACAGTGTCAGATTTCAAAAAGGCTTTACGGAGAAAGCAAATCGTGCTATTATCTGAGGACAGCACCCATTCAAACAAAGACAGACAATCATAATTCAACCCGCCAGGCGCGACAAAACTCAGAAATAAAGATATAATTCATGCCTTACCTTTGACGAGCTTCTTCTGTTGGCACTCCAATATGTCCCATAAACATCACAAATGGTCCTTTGTTCGATTAATTCCGTCGTTATATATCCAAAATGTCCATTTATTTGGCGCGTTTGATCCAGAAAAACACCGTTTCCAACTCACGCTACGTAACTACAAAATCTCATTAGTTACCTGTAATCTTTGTCTAAACATCTTTCGTAATACAACTTTAGGTATTTTTCTAACGTAAATAATCAACAAAATTTAAGAGGGGAGAAACTGTTCAATACCGGACGAAAACAAAGAAAGCATGTTCCAAGTTGCGCACCAAATCATTAGAGTGCACCTGGAGTAACACAGGAAAATAACAGGGCTACTTCTTCATTTCTCTAAAGAAAAACATCAACCAATTTCTAAAGACTGTTGACATCTAGTGGAAGCTATAGGAACTGGAAGAATATTTCTATTAAAAACGACCTTGCCATAGAATCCAATGGAAAACAGATTGACCAAAATGTTTTTCCCTGGATAGATTGTTTTCTGGGTTTTGCCTGCCAAATCAGTTCTGTTATACTCAGACTTTATTCAAACAGTTTTAGAAACTTTAGAGTGTTTTCTATCCAAATCTACCCAATTGTATGCATATCCAAGCTTCTGGGCCTGAGTATCAGGCAGTTTACTTTGAGCACACTTTTCATCCGGATGTGAAAATAGCGCCCCCAAGCCATAAGAAGTTTTAAACTACAGTTTCGGCAAGTCAGTTAGGACATCTACTTTGTAAATGATGCAAGTAATTTTTCCATCAATTGTTTACATACAGATTATTTCACTGTATCACAATTCCAGTGGGTCAGAAGTTTACATACACTAAGTTGACTGTGCCTTTAAACAGCTTGGAAAATTCCAGAAAACAATGTCATGGCTTTGGAAGCATCTGATTGACTCAAATGATGTCAATTAGCCTATTGGAGTTGTACCTGTAGATGTATTTCAAGGCCTACCTTCAAACTCAGTGTGTCTTTATTTGACATCATGGGAAAATCAAAAGAAATGGTAGACCTCCACAAGTCTGGTTCAGCTATGGGATCAATTTCCAAATGCTTGAAGGTCCACGTTCATCTGTACAAACAATAGTACGCAAATATAAACACCATGGGACCACACAGCCGTCATACCGTGCGTGGGGCGTCGCACAATTGGCATAGCGTCGTCCGGGTTAGGGGTTAGGGAGGGATTGGCCGGTAGGGATATCCTTGTCTCAGTATGTAAAAAATGTATGCACTCTACTGTAAGTCGCTCTGGATAAGAGCGTCTGCTAAATGACTAAAATGTAAATGTAATACCGCTCAGGAAGGAGACGCGTTCTGTCTCCTAGAGATGAACGTACTCTGGTGCGAAAAGTGCAAATCAATCCCAGAACAACAGCAAAGGACCTTGTGAAGATGCTGGAGGAAACAGGTACAAAAGTATCTATATCCACAGTAAAACGAGTCCGACATAACCTGAAAGGCCACTCAGCGAGGAAGAAGCCACTGCTCCAAAACCGCCATAAAAAAGCCAGACTACGGTGTGCAACTGCACATGGGGACTTATATCGTACTTTTTTGGAGAATTGTCTTCTGATCTGATGAAACAAAAATAGAGCTGTCTGGCCATAATGACCATCGTTACATTTGGAGGAAAAGGGGGAGGCTTGCAAACGAAGAACACCATTCCAACCATTAAGCACGGGGGTGGCAGCATCATGTTGTGGGGGTGCTTTACTGCAGGAGGGACTGCTGCATTTCACAAAATAGATGGCATCACGAGGAAGGAAAATTATGTGGATATGTTGAAGCAACATCTCATGACATCAGTCAGGAAGTTAAAGCTTGGTCGCAAATGGGTCTTCCAAAAGGACAATGACCCCAAACATACTTCAAAAGTTGTGGAAAATGGCTTATTAAGCACAACAAAATCAAGGTATTGGAATGGCCATCACAAAGCCCTGACCTTATCCTATGGAAAATGTGTGGGCAGAATTGAAAAAGCGTGTGCGAGCAAGGAGGCCTACAAATCTGACTTAATTACACCAGCTCTGTCAAGAGGAATGGGCCAAAATTCACCCAACTTATTGTGGGAAGCTTGTGGAAGGCTACCTGAAATGTTTGACCCAAGTGAAACAATTTAAAGGCAATGCTACCAAATACTGATCGAGCATATGTAAACTTCTGACCCACTGGCAATGTGATGAAATAAATAAAAGCTGAAATAAATAATTCTCTCTACTATTATTCTGACATTTCACATTCTTAAAATAAAGTGGTGATCAAGACTGACCTAAGACAGGGAATTTTTACTAGGATTAAATGTCAGGAATTGTGAAAAACTGAGTTAAATGTATTTGGCTACGGTGCATGTAAACTTCCGACTTCAACTGTATACATCTTTTCCCAGTGGCGTGCCGTGGGCCTGGGGCCTGGGCCTTCAGTGAGGTACTACACAGTCTCACCCGAATTAATCCACCTCATTATGATGCCATGGCTCTAGACACTATACATTTAGACAGAAACGCAGTATAACCAGGCGTTGCGTCACCTTGAAATTGACAAATTGACATTTTTGGGTAAACAGTGTTTACCCAAAAACATGACACAATCAATGAGTCTTTTCAATATTTCCCTTCACCTTTTCATTGTGCAGCTCCGTTGCCCTGCGCGCTTATTCTTTGAGCTGTAGATCCACTCCGGTGTCCCCAAAAGTTTTCAAAAGTACCATTGCTTGTTAGTGCCCAGCCGTACTTTGGTGTCTCGTTGCTGCCTTGGTTAGACAACTCAAGTTTGCAAAGCCAGTGTGGCTCCAAAAACCAAATCGATCACTTGCAAATAATAGGCATTCCCAGCAGTACAGTTTGCAGTGCTTCTCGGAGCCAAGGAGCCATTGACAGCGCTCGTAGTTGAAACTTTGAAAGTGGCGAGTGAACGAAGCCCTATCCCGCCTGTGACAGGCTTTGTGGCGTCGGGCGACCTCTCCTTACAATGTCGAACTTTTCTTGAAAAGTTCGTCTTGAGAATGGCGTTATAATTATATCCTCGACCAAATCGATATCTTCTCCTCCTTCCGCCATTGTGGGTTGAAAAAACAGCTTAGTAGTACGCAAATTAATTCGTTTATCAAATTCAGTTTCCTAGATCTCCATAGGACCTGCCTCTCAATATTGGTAATCCAATCAAAAGACGTGCACGCACTACGCCTGCTAGCTGGCTCCTGTGTAACACTGGAGCCAGCAAGCAGGCGTACAATAGCCAACTCTAAAGCTGATTGGTTGACACTAAATTTATTTCCATTCACTATAAGCGACAAGCGCCCGCACTGTTGATTCTGAAGGCCTGAGGGCAGATTTTAGACCCCTGGCAACACATGGCTGAATATGATTGGATAAAAGATCTAACATAAAGACCAGCCCTCCAAATCTCAACCTGGGGCTGGAAGCAGTGCAACCAAGAGGAAAGATATGAAATGAAGAGTATAACTCTTACTCTGGGGAATAATTTAATACATATTTGTGGGAAAATATATTTAAAAAAAAATTATATTCTGATGATGTTTAGGCCAGCAGAGAAGGCCTTGCAGGCCCTGACGGCCCACCACTGTCTTTTCCTCCCCAAGCCTCTGCAACACCTGGAAAAATGTACCTGTAGTGTACTGAGATATATAAATGGATCAACCTGACAAGATTACATACGTACATTTGTTTATATCAGTAGCTGCTGCTGGTGTAGTGGCTGAGGAGGTGGTGGCTGCTAGTGTGGTGGCTGTGGAGGCTGCACCCGCTGTGGGGTGGTTTTGGAGGTGGAGGATTTTGGTGTGATGGCTGTGGAGGCTGCACCTGCTGGTGTGGTGGTTCTGGAGGCTGTTGATTTTATTTTATGAAGGATCCAAAGAGACTCCTCTCCATGAGACCTCAGGTGATCCATGCTTATTTTAGGGAAGATAACCACCTTGTCATCTTCCAAGTCCATACTTTTCCCTTCGAGACCTCAAATCGTTTATGGGCCGAGAAAGTCGGGATCTAGTTTTCCCCCTTTCCTATGCTGGCTTCAGATATTTACCCTCCACACTGTCACCCACATTATGTTTTGGCACTGTGCCTTTTACTTTTTTGGAGGACTCCTCTGGACCATAGCAGTGTTGTCCATGGCAGTCTGGAGAACCTCACTGAGCTTCAGCCTATCTTCTGTTAACCTGTCTAGCTCGCCAACAACCAATGAATTTGCAGGGCGCCAAATTCAATCAACAGAAATCTCATAATTAAATTCTCAAACATACAAGTATTAGGCACCATTTTAAAGATACAATTCTCGTTAATCCAACCACAGTGTCCGATTTCAAAAAAGTTTAGGCGAAAGCAGAACATATCATTATGTTAGGTCAGCAACTAGTCACAGAAAGAATACAGCGATTTTCCAAGCAAAGAGAGGAGTCACAAAAAGCAGAAATATTGATAAAATTAATAACTAACCTTTGATATTCGTCATCAGATGACACTCCCGGGACAACATGTTACACAATAATGTATGTTTTTTACGATCAAGTTCATATTTATATCCAAAAACCTCAGTTTATGTCACGTAGAGTAGGCCAGAAGGCTAAACTGGAAAAGCTAACCTCTTTCAAAATAAAAAGATGGCGGAGCCGCAAAACTTCTTCTCTGCAAGGGTGTTTATTTACATAGTGATTCCGGAACAAAAACAACAGTACTGCCATCAAACATATACCTTACGGGCCAGCTAAAAACAATGCTACACCATCCACAGCTCAATCCAAAAATGCCTCCCCATGAACTGAAAGAGGCTCCTTTTGTAGGGCTAGCCCCTCCCCACAGAACAATTAACACTAATTAATTAGGCAATTACCTATACAAACTTACATTTTCCATTTAACTAAACATACTAAAGTATATACATTGCAACATGTTTTTTATGAAACAATATCACAATATAACATTTACAAAATTACATCACTACTGACAGTGTCTTTCAATATGCCCATTTACATTAATGAGCCATTTGGGACAGGCACTACAAAGTCAGCCCATTCCCTTAGCGCGGGTCCTTATCCAGCATACCCGGAAGCTACAGAGATGGAGAGAGAGGAACAGAACGAACAAACAACGAGCTCATCCATAAAATCGATAAGTAAAATAAATATTACTTATATTAAATATAAACACTTGTCTGTTTATTTTTTTATCCCATAACCGGTTACTGAAGTAAGTGTGAAATGTATGTACTAAGATAGAGAAGTTAAATTGTGTGTCGACCAACATTGTTAACTTATCTGATAACGGAGCAGGGAGGAGTGATGAATGTGTGCTTGCGTTAAAGTACCAAATACTGCCAGCGGCCAGTGACGGACTTCTACGTCACAGTTTACATTTGGCTTTGCCTCCAAAACATCACGTGAATTTGCACAGAGCCACATCAAATCACAGAAATAGTCATAATAAACATTAATAAAAGATACAAGTGTTATTCCCAGATTTAAAGATATACTTCTCCTTAATGCAACTGCTGTGTCAGATTTCAAAAAAACTTTACGGAAAAAGCAAACCATGCAATAATCTGAGTACGGCGCTCTGAGACCAACACAACCCAAGAAGATATCCGCCATGTTGGAGTCAACATAAGACAGAAATAGCATTATAAATATTCACTTACCTTTGATGATCTTCGTCAGAATGCACTCCCAGGAATCCCAGTTCCACAATAAATGTTTGATTTGTTCCATAAAGTCCATCATTTATGTCCAAATTCCTCCTTGTTGTTCGCACGTTCAGTACACAATCTAAACTCACGACGCGCGGGCAGGTCCAGGCAAAAGTTCAGACAAAGTCATATTACAGTCCGTAGAAACATGTCAAACGAAGTATAGAATCAATCTTTAGGATATTTTTAACATAAATCTTCAATAATGTTCCAACCGGAGAATTTCTTTGTCTTCAGAAAAGCAAATGGAACAGAGCTCGCTCTCACATAAATGAGCGTCACGAGCTCAAAGCATTCTGCCAGACCTCTGACTCATTCCCCTCTAATTCGGCCCCACTTCACAGTAGAAGCATCAGACAAGGTTCTAAAGACTGTTGACATCTAGTGGAAGCCGTAGGAAGTGCAACATGACCCCATAGACACTGTATATTCAACAGGGAATGAGTTGAAAAACGACCAACCTCAGATTTCCCACTTCCTGGTTTGATTTTTTCTCAGGTTTTTGCCTGCCATATGAGTTCTGTTATACTCACAGACATCATTCAAACAGTTTTAGAAACTTCAGAGTGTTTTCTATCCAAATCTACTAATATGCATATATTAGCAACTGTGACTGAGTAGCAGGCCGTTTACTCTGTGCTGCCCCCTATCCATAAGAAGTTTTAAGTCTTCCACTGCTAAGACCTTCTCGACACTGCTGTCAATCTATAGCATACATTTCTGATATTAATTTAAACTTACAAAGATACAGTCTGCACTTCTCAAATCAACTAGAATGTAAAATGACCAACCCTGTAATGTTCTGGAACCTCTGACGGGTAGCGAGCCTCTCTACCGAACATCAGGAAGAAGGGGAGTATTTTGTTGTCATTTGATTCTTGGTTCAAGATGCTTGTCCCACTCTTTTGGTTTTTGGCCCAATAATTTAGAGATGGATCTGAAAATATGATTGAATAAAAAATGATATGGCACAAGTTATTCGTATAATGTGAATGTTTTTAGAACATTACAATTGATGAACTCAAAACCACTACTGCCTGTTAAATATGTTATAACATCAGTCTACAGATGTTGCTTATACCTCTGTATTGTCCCGTTCATCCTTTCTACCAATCCATTCGTATGGGGATGGTATGGTGAGCAGAGACTTCTTCGGATCGCCAGAGCTTTGCAGACATTTTTGTTGATCTTTTATTATGAAAGGGAAAAAGACTTTTAGAAAGCTGAAGACATTTAATTCTGTGGCTAGAGTCAAATAATTTCTGTGGCACACACTACTGGTCAACATGAGCTACCAAAATGATTCAGAAGTGTGCCATGCCTTGCAGTTCCAAGATAGAAGGTGTGGGGGGGGTGGGGGGGGGGGGGGGGGGTGGGGGGTGGATTTCGTCAGGCAAGAAAATAGCCTTTCAGAAATCCTCCCCTTCCAATTTCCTTAATTTTGTGGCTGGAGTCAAATACTTCCTGTGGCACACATAAGAGTCAAATACTTTTTGTAGAACAAACTTCACATCAGGATAGGCAACCGAAATGAATAATTAATAGACTAATACACTTGAAACAAATAGCCAAACCGAAAACTGCAGACATTACTAGTGCCTCCCCGCGATCAAACTGTCATAAAAAATAGAATGAAACGCAGCCTAACGTGATCAGAAATCTCAACTAGCAAGCAAGTCACAGCAATGAGGAATTGAGTGCGTATGCGAAGGGGGGAGAATTCTGTCAGGGGGTAGCTTTCTGGCACAACACCGGTCTCTCTATAAAAGTTTGCTGGCCACACACCAATACATAGATTTGAAAGTCAAACTATCACTTAAACAGCAGCCAACCGTTGTCACTGTTGATATCCTATGACAGGTTGTGATTCGTTGAAGTTAACTAACAGAAAAGTGTTTTATTCCCATTTTCGTGATGGCAGCCTCCAGAAATCAACAGCTGTCATTCCAAAATATAGATAGAAGCCGCCAACAAATTCCCATCTAACGGGAATTTGTAGTAAAGTCAATTTTGTAAAATTTGTAATAAAGGTTATTCCAAGTTTCCTTTGAATAGTGTTAGTTTAACAGCGCTGTTCTATAAATGGAAGTGATTAACAAAAGTGTTGCGTTACACTTACCTTGTTGGCGACCCACTTTAATCAAAATGCAACACTTCATAATTTAGCTAGCTGTCTTCTACAAATTGTCCCCTGCACATTATTCCCAGATATCGTGTGGTTCTTGAGCTGTGCTAGTTTTAACAAATTGAATCAAATCAAAGTTTATTTGTCGCGTGCGCCGAATACAACATGTGTAGACCTTACAGTGAAATGCTTACTTACAGGCTCTAACCAATAGTGCAAAAAGGTATTAGGTGAACAATAGGTAGGTAAAGAAATAAAACAACAGTAAAAAGACAGCGAGGCTATAAAAGTAGCGAGGCTACATACAGACACCGGTTAGTCAGGCTGATTGAGGTACTATGTACATGTAGATATGGTAAAAGTGAATATCCATATATGATGAACAGAGAGCAGTAGCGTAAAAGAGGGGTTGGCATGTGGTGGGTGGGACACAACGCAGATAGCCTGGTTAGCCAATGTGCGGGAGTAATGGTTGGTCGGCCCAATTGAGGTAGTATGTACATGAATGTATAGTCAAAGTGACTATGCATATATGATAAACAGAGAGTAGCAGCAGTGTAAAAAGAGGGGTTGGGGGGGCACACAATGCAAATATTCCGGGTAAGCATTTGATTACCTGTTGACGTGCGACCTCATCTCCCCCCTCTTGCGCAATTGATGTCAACATGATAATTGATATGAGTGATTAACATAACTGTGTTGCGTTTCTCTTTTTGTTTGGTGACCCCCGTATCAAAATGCAACATTCCAGAATGTGGCTGACTGTGTTCTGCAGGTTGTCCTCTAACCAGTGATGTGAAACTATATCCAGTTTCCATGTGTTTGTTGTTGTAGTTTCACCAGTGATGTGAAACTATATCCAGTTTCCATGTGTTTGTTGTTGTAGTTTCACCAGTGATGTGAAACTATATCCAGTTTCCATGTGTTTGTTGTTGTAGTTTCACCAGTGCCTTTCCCCCTAATAACTGGACACAACAACAGGGTTTTGGTGCGTGGGCCATTTAGAAGATGCTCATCTCAAAAAATATATGTATGTGTCGATAGTAAATTCTATTTTTAGGTTTTCAATATATCACAAACTGTTTCTGCATATGGGTTATTGATTTGGACACTTTAAAACTGTGTTTTGACATTGGGCTATTTATCAGTATATCTTGTCAACAGGAAGTAGCGACATCATCATTTTCGAGTTTCAAGTTTGATTTTCAAGTTTTAGGAATGTAAATTGAACTTTCAACATTAATTAACAATGCTATTGTACTTAATCAGGTCAAAACTGCTGAATGAGTCCAAAAACGTGCTGTGATTGATTTATTTTGATGATTTAACAGAAATCACCAAAACAGATTTGTCCTGCCTATTGTTAGTGATCATAGTTTGTCCATTTCAAAGTAGCCTGTCATTTTGATCATGTGTACGGTAAAAAAAAGTAGTCATGTTAAATGATGTAGAATTGCATGAAATGCTTTTATAAAAGGTCACATTTTTCCCAAAACCTTATTATATAAACATTTCCCCATGTGTGCAACTTCTGCTCTACTCTATGCCACTACGAAATGTGATGATATGCATACAATGCTCTATTATAAAGGTGAAATTTTTTTACGCTTGTGTTCTGGTACTTCTGAGCCCCCTAGGTCACCTCCCGATTTACAAATTAAGCACTGACAACACCTGAGGTAAGAGAACAGAGGAGGGACAGAGCGGTAGAGGGAGAGTGGGGAGGTAGGAGGGGCGCGGCACAAGCTTCCAGTGGGCAACATCCTACCCAAAACCCAGAGTGAGCAAGCATGCTACATTCAGACATCACTTAACTGGAGCGTGAGTTATACCACAGATAAACTGGTGGAGTTACCGGGAGACATAACGGTGTTTATTTTCAATCACACAGAAATAAACTCTCCTTGCTGCCATGGGGGATAGATGGATACAATTCCTCTCATCTCTATCGCTTATCTTTCTCCTGGAATGGACGCAAATATCATCTTTCAACCTGGACACAGAAAACGTCCTGATAAAGAACGGAGAGCCCGGGAGCCTTTTCGGGTTCTCTCTCGCTATGCACCGGCAGTTAGATCCGGTGGATAAGACCATGTAAGTCACCTTACTTTAAAAATACATGTAAAAATATATTTTGATTTGTTTTCTTTTGTTTTCCATTCCAGCTGTGGAACCAAATGTTTAACAGGTTACTGCTACTGTAGTCTACTTCACAGGCTCACAGGTTCTTTGCAAAAGTTTCTTGTCTCAACCTCATTCTTACCTTTAATCAGGAAATATCTTAATGAGTTCTCTCTAATTTAGTTGTCCAAATGTAGTTCAAGTTTCAGACTGGCATGTTTTTCTTACCGGTTCATTCTTGGTGGGTTTTCACTGCCCTTTGCAGGTTTGTGCCTGTCCGTAAGCCCCTCCAATCATACTGCAGTTCATGACTTAAAGGTAGACTCAGCGATATGACGGAGATGCAGAAAGTAAACAGAATAGTGGGTCAATTTCCGCAACAACTAAGGGCTTTGAAGTGGGAGGATCAACTTGTCTGCTGTTTTGGTGCCCTGATGAAGACAGCTTGTCTGTCGAAAAGTTGGTTATTTGGTCATAAAATTATTGCATCTGAGCTCCTAGAGTGTGGGGCTCTCCTTTTCTTTTCCAAGTGTTCTAGTCCGCTAGGCAGCACCTCGCTATAAGAAGTGTGCGTTTCATTCACCCTCAGATTGGTGCCCTGGCTACCACGCTGTGAACAGCATGAAGCGAACCTGTGCAGATACTATGTGTGACTGTGTGAGAGGGAAGTCTTGCATCTCACTCATCATAATATCTCCTGGGCTGCTGCTCATGATTTTTTTTATTTAACTAGGCAAGTCAGTTAAGAACAAATTGTTATTTACAATGATGGCCTACCTCAGCCAAACCCTAACCCAGACGACGCTGGGCCAATTGTGCGCTGCACTATGGGACTCCCAATCACAGCCGGTTGTGAGACAGCCTGGAATCGAACCAGGGCCTGTAGTAATGCCTCTAGAACTGAGATGCAGTGCCTTAGACTGCTGCGTAACTCGGGAGCCAACATCATGGTAATGTCATTTGGTGAAGTCTACCTTTACAACTAAAAAGTTTCCTGATTCCAAAACGATATATTCCTCTGCTCTACAGAGATTCATAAACTGGGTGGTTCGAGCCCTGAATGCTGATTGGCTGACAGCCATGGTATATCAGACCGTATACCACGGGTTTGACAAAATTTGCTCTAATTACATTGGTAACCAGTTTATAATAGCAATAAGGCACCTCGGGGGTTTGTGATAATGGTGATATCACAAACGTTGCGTCGTGCTTAAGAACAGCCCTTAGCCGTGATATTTTGACCATATAAAACAAACGCTCGGGCCTTATTGCTTAATTCTACTAGCTCCGGATAGAAATGGCCCTTTGGGAGTTTCACTTAGCCACAGATCAGGGTACTTTATTTATGGAGGTACTCAACATGATATTATTATTTTTGTCCCTTCCTGTGCACCATATGCTGTGGTTCTTCACTCCTCAAAGTAGAGTAAAGTGAACCTGTAGGAACAGAGCTTGCCATTGTCATTTGGGTCACATAAGGCAGTCTGGCCTCAGAGCCATACAAAACATGCTTTAAGTATTTCTGAGCCCCTCCAAGACATATTATACAGTACTTACTAATGGTCTAGTTACTTTAGACAGAAATGAAATTAGACAGGTTGGTCGGGGAGGATGGCTGGGGACAGCTGTAGTATTTTAGATAGCCCTACCCCTAACCCTTATTCTAAACTTAACCAAATTCACCTAGCTAACCTGCTACGTAAGTTCCCCTAACCGCCAACGTAAATTCTCCCCGTAATTCTCCTTTGTCGATACAGCTCAACAAGCAACCCGGTCTCAGTGAAAGACGTACAATACTATACGTCCACCAAGATGTATCATAAGTTATGTCATCCAATTCATATGCTATTTTACGACTGGGTAAGATGTATGATACTATACATCCAATAATTTGTATGATATTGTACGACCGCTATTCCATTCATAATGTAACATAACGTAATGTAATTTATGTTACTGAATGAGAGTCACAGATTTACATACAGAATAATATGAATTGCCCTGAGACCACGTTGGCCAAGGGGGTGGCGGCAGTACCAGCAGCAGGGACTATGTCATTTGTATCAGTCAGGGTCACAGTGGTGTTATGTTTAAACCATATCCATACAGTACATTATTGTCAAAAACCTGTTTCGAGCTAAGGCTTTATATCTTTTCCAGACAGTCTAATTGATGTGAAAGAACCCTTCTTTTGGCCCAGTAAAAGACCCACAGTGTGTGTGGTGTGTGTGTGTGTGTGTGTGTGTGTGTGTGTGTGTGTTTCCAGACCCATTCAATACCATAATGTTATACATGACTATACTGTTATGGACAAAGCATCATTGGAATGAATTTGCCTTTTAGAATAGATTCTACCCTTTTAACTAGGCCTGGAATGTTATAAGTCAGGTCTGTAACTTTCTGTAATGAGGAGAATTCTTAGATCTGACCTGAACTGGACTGAACAAACTCAATCACACAGTTTGCTCCAGTTTTAGACTGACTATATTTGAGGCAAGTGGTCATCAGCCCTGTGAACATTCAGGCAGTAGAGACAGAAACATGATTTCATACTCTGGCTTAAAGGGGTTTCCCTCAATGAGTTCTCATGTAGAAAAAATGACTTTAGTTTATACAGTTATCATATATAGAAGTTGAACTTCATCTAAACACACACACACACACACACACACACACACACACACACACACACACACACACACACACACACACACACACACACACACACACACACACACACACACACACACACACACACACACACACACACCAGCCACCTTTCGTTTCCTGGTCCAATGCTCTAACCGCTAGGCTACCTGCTGCCCTATGGTGTTTCCAGAGGCTACACTTCTTAGCTGCCTGCCTCAGTAGATCAGTTTTACAGAAATTACTGTCTGTCCTGCTGGGGGTGTGCTTTTTTTTTTTTTTTTTTTTTTTTAACAGTTTTTTACAATCACTGGCACTAATTTCGGAACCTTGATGCCATTTTTCAAAACTCTAGACACAAAACTCACAACCAATGATCAAAATGCAAATTTTTCAAAACTCTAAAACTTTTTCCAATTGCTTGGATACAATACACATAAAGCTAAGATAATTTGTTCATTGAACTAAAATCACCTGTTCAAAATGACACAACTTAACATCAAAGTATTACCATTTCAAAATGAAATTCACACACTACATCTGAAATTACTGTTTATTCATTTCATTACAATGATCTAACTATCAATTGATACAACTGCTCAAAATGATAAGTACCTGTTGCATTACTCTTAATGCATACTTTTATGGAAACTGACGAGGAATATTCCATGTTTAGATCATGAACGTTTCAGGATAACGAGATCCATTGACACCAATTACCGTGGAACATGAACCAATTGGACTAAATTATCTATGGATGTAATATTTCATCATCATTCTTTATCAGACACTGTTTCTATGGTCCCATGTACCACTTTTCCAGACCATGTTTTCAGATTTGACATTACTGTACACTCACCGGCCACTTTATTAGGTACACCTATCTAGTACTGGGTAGGACCCCCTTTTGCCTCCACTATAGCCTGAATTATTCATGGTGTTGTACGTTAAGAGATGCCCTTCTGCACACCACTGTTTTAAACAGCTGTTATTTGAGGATTTGTGGCCTTTCTGTTAGCTTGAATGAGTCTGGACATTCTCCTCTGACCTCTCTCATTATCAAGCTGTTTTGCCCACAGAACTGCCGCTCACTGAATGTGTTTGGTTTATCACACCATTCTCTGTAAACTCTGGAGACTGTAGTGTGTAAAAATCCCAGGAAGGCAGCTGTTTCTGAGATGCTGGAATCACCATGTGTGGCATCAACAATCATACCACGGTCAAAGTTGCTTAGATTACGCATCTTGCCCATTCTAATGTTTGGTCGAACAACATCTAAAGCTCTCTACTCTACATACTCTATATATTGAGTTGCAGGCAGCCACATGATTCGCTGTTCAAATGTAACCTTCGTTGATGAGCTAAATCAGGTCTGTAGAGCTGATGGCGTGACCTATGTCATTGTGTGGGATAATGTCATGTTCCACCATGCTCAAATGGTGCCAGCATGGTTTCAGGCCCATCCACAATTTACCACCCTGTACTTACCCCCATACTCTCCTTTCCTTAAACTGATTGAGGAATTTTTCTCCACATGGAGGTGGAAGGTATATGATAGACGCCCTCACGAACAAGCCACCCTTCTCCAGGCCATGGATGACGCATGCAATGACATCACGGCAGACCAGTGTCAGGCCTGGATTCGCCATGCCAGAAGATTCTTCCCAAGATGTTTGGCTAATGAAAACATCCATTGTGATGTGGATGAGAACCTGTAGCCAAATCCACAATGACAAAGTTGATGGAAATATAGAAGTACAGTAATCAATCTTTTGTTTAGCTTTTTACAGTAAGCCAGGTGAGGAACACTGCAGTTGATGTTTTACAGTAAGCCAGGTGAGGAACACTGCAGTTTATGTTTTACAGTAAGCCAGGCGAGGAACACTGCAGTTGATGTTTTACAGTAAGCCAGGCGAGGAACAATGCAGTTGATGTGTTACAGTAAGCCAGGTGAGGAACACTGCAGTTGATGTTTTACAGTAAGCCAGGTGAGGAACACTGCAGTTTATGTTTTACAGTAAGCCAGGTGAGGAACACTGCAGTTTATGTTTTACAGTAAGCCAGGCGAGGAACACTGCAGTTGATGTGTTACAGTAAGCCAGGTGAGGAACACTGCAGTTGATGTTTTACAGTAAGCCAGGTGAGGAACACTGCAGTTGATGTTTTACAGTAAGCCAGGTGAGGAACACTGCAGTTTATGTTTTACAGTAAGCCAGGTGAGGAACACTGCAGTTGATGTTTTACAGTAAGCCAGGTGAGGAACACTGCAGTTGACCGTTAACTGTTTTTTATTTTTTTGTAGCTAATTATTTTTGCTTTGATTCAAAGAAACCTATGTTGTGATTTTAATATATTTCATCAATAAATTTCATATTTTTTTCAATGTTTCCACTGTGTCTGTAGTATTCTCTCTACTAGTCCTTTTACAGTGATGTTTTTACGTGTAGTAGCATAATGAAACATGTATCACATATTTTGTACTACATTATTTTATGATTGTACGAACAACTACACAGTGAAACTATTGGTACCTTGTGTGTGGGTGATCTAAATGAATGTTCCTATGGTATTTCATGATAAATTAGTTATTTGAACCAATGATTCTGCAAGTGCAAGGTTTCTTTAAAGATGTGAATGCACAATGCAATGTTTGGAACATTGGACAGCCTGTGTTACTGTCACGCCCTGGCCTTAGTTATCTTTGCTTTCTTTATTATTTTTAGGTCAGGGTGTGACATGGGGGATGTTTGTGTGTTTTTGTCTCGTCTAGGGTGTTTGTATTGTCTAGGGGGTTTTGTAGAGTTCATGGGGTTGTGTTCTGTGTAGGTGTTTATGTAAGTCTATGGTTGCCTGGATTGGTTCTCAATCAGACAGCTGTCTATCGTTGTCTCTGATTGGGAGCCATATTTAAGGCAGCCATAGGCATTAGGTAGGTTGTGGGTAATTGTCTATGTTTGACGTTATTAGCTTGTGTCTGCACTTTCGTTTTGTAGCTTCACGGTCGTTTGTTGTTTTGTCTAGTTTGTGTTCGTGTTCGTGTTCGTTTTCATCTTCTAATAAAGTGAACATGTATTTATATCCCGCTGCGCCTTGGTCCTCTCTTTCACCTAAAGACGATCGTGACAGTTACAAGTGATGACCGTTTTGAGTTTTGTGTCTAGAGTTTTGAAAAATGAACACAAGGTTCTGAAATTAGTACCAAAGTGATTGTTAAAAACTAAGTAGGCAAGCCAGTTAAGGTGTGTGTTCCCTGGAACTGTTTCCTGCATCCAGGGTGTGTGTGATGTGAGCCATACACCTGTGCCACGCCCGACAGGCACGCCAAGATCTGCCAACCTGACTCATTTACAGTTCTATGCCCTACAGGTGTGTGTTTGCGTAAGTGTGTTTTAGATACCTGCAGGCAAGGGAGGAACTGGCTTGCAAGGTGTGTGTGTCTCAGGTACATGCGGATGTGCAAGGGATCTGGAGCGCATGTGTATATGTTATGTTCCAAAGTCTGTCAGAACTCTGCTCTATGTATGAGAGAGAGAGAGAGAGTTACTGAAAGAATGAGAGTTACTGAAAAATCGAGAGAGATGAGAGAGTTACTGAAGAATGAGAGTTACTGAAAGAATGAGAGAGAGAGTTACTGGAAGAATGAGAGTTACTGGAAGAATGAGAGAGAGTTACTGAAAGAATGAGAGAGAGTTACTGAAACAATGAGAGAGAGTTACTGAAACAATAAGAGAGAGTTACTGAAACAATGAGAGAGAGTTACTGAAACAATGAGAGAGAGAATTACTAAAAGAATGAGAGAGAGAGTTACTGAAAGAATGATAGAGAGTTACTGAAAGAATGAGAGAGTTACTGAAAGAATGAGATAGAGGGGAGGAGGGGGGTGAGTGAAAGCGTATGACACACTCCCCGTCTCCCTCTCACACTCCATGTCTCCCTCTCACACTCCCTGTCTCCCTCTCACACTCCCTGTCTCCCTCTGACACTCCCGGTCTCCCTCTCACACTCCCCGTCTCCCTCTCACACTCCATGTCTCCCTCACACTCCCTGTCCCCCTCTCACACTCCCTGTCTCCCTCACACTCCCTGTCTCCCTCTCACACTCCATGTCTCCCTCTCACACTCCATGTCTCCCTCTCTCACTCCCTGTCTCCCTCTACAAGTTTCTGCTATGCACTGATTCAGGATCATCTCCTGTTTTAAGTTTTAAGGAGGGTTTTCTGATCATAGACTACAGTAGGGGCATGACTAAGGGGATACCTCTTCTATCCGCCTATTCTCCTGACTTCCTGTTAATGTATGTTCACGTGCGTGTGTCAGTGGAGGCTGCTGAGGGGAGGACATAATCATGTCTGGAACAGAGCGGAGTGGAATGGCATCAAACACCTGGAACCATGTGTTTGATGTATTTGATACCATTCCACTCATTCCGCTCCAGCCATTACCACGAGCCCGTCCTCCCCAGTTAAGGGCACCAACCTCCTGTGGCGTGTACATGTACGTATGGCAGGGGGCAACACGAAGGATCCTCATTGTTCTGAGATCAGTGTGAAAGCAGTCATCTGATTACCTGGGCTCAGGTAGTCACCCAGGCACAGACATACTCACACACAGACATACACCCTGCCTAGTTGCGTAAGCTGTTCAGTTGAGTTTTGGCCACATTAGATTTTCTTTTAGACTATTCAGCGAAATGTTCCCAAAAAATATAAGAAATTAGGTGGTGTAACAGAAACTTTATACTAAACTAACACTAATTAATCCGTATGTGAACTTTACTAAAGGAGCACCATTGTGAGAAGTAGAGGAGCGATGCTCCCTCCAGACCCAAAGTGCCCCTACCCAGAAACGAGATACCTTTTTATGAAAATCTGGGAATGTTTGGCCTTGTAAATATTTCTGGTTGATCTCAGGGAATGTAATATAGTTAGGAAGGGAAACTGTTAAAACAGTTTGAGTAAAGTAGCAGCAAATATGTTGAATGAGCAACCGATAAACATAGAAGCTTCACAAGTTTGACGAAATTACCTAATATCTTATATCTTCATCAGAACGACACATTTCACTGCACCTATCTGGTGATAATAACAAAGAAAACATGTAAACACACTTTTTGTAAGTAGGTAGGCCTACTGTCCTCTTCAAGTTAAGCTGGAACAAAGACTATGATATTCTGACAAGATAAATGTCTCTCCGCCCTATCAATGTACCCAGAGCTACATATGGCTATAGCGGTCTGATAATACAGGACTAGTAAAGGCCCAGTGCACTACTTTTGTGAAAAAATATTTTCGGACCAAAAATTTTTTCGCCCGTGCTACAGACGGCTATATCAGTCCGTTAATACAGGACTGGTAAAAAACCCTTTGCACTACCTTTTGTAAAAAAAATTATTACAAAAATTAGATAAAAAATATGTTTATTACTATAAAAACATTTATTCAGATTTTTCAGGGGGTGCTGCACCACCCTCAGCACCCCTACTTCCCGCAGCTATGTCCTCTTGTCTGAGGTTCCAAAAAATAAGCCCAGTGTGTGTGTGTGTGTGTGTGTGTGTGTGTGTGTGTGTGTGTGTGTGTGTGTGTGTGTGTGTGTGTGTGTGTGTGTGTGTGTGTGTGTGTGTGTGCATGAAGGGAGGGGAGTGGAGAGGGCTGTTGATAGGCTGGTCCTCATTGAGAGTACTATTGATAGGCTGCTCCTCATTGAGAGGACTGTTGATAGGCTGGTCCTCATTGAGAGTACTGTTGATAGGCTGCTCCTCATTGAGAGTACTGTTGATAGGCTGCTCCTCATTGAGAGGACTGTTGATAGGCTGCTCCTCATTGAGAGGACTGTCGATAGGCTGCTCCTCATTGAGAGGACTGTTGATAGGCTGCTCCTCATTGAGAGTACTGTTGATAGGCTGCTCCTCATTGAGAGGACTGTCGATAGGCTGGTCCTCATTGAGAGGACTGTCGATAGGCTGGTCCTCATTGAGAGAACTGTTGATAGGCTGCTCCTCATTGAGAGGACTATTGATAGGCTGCTCCTCATTGAGAGGACTGTTGATAGGCTGGTCCTCATTGAGAGGACTGTTGATAGGCTGCTCCTCATTGAGAGGACTGTTGATAGGCTGGTCCTCATTGAGAGGACTGTTGATAGGCTGGTTCAGATTATCACAGGTTGTCATAGTTTGGTGCTCCACATTGGGACAGATCTATTGGCTCACTGACAGATTTGTATGATGACCTCTTTGTAAACTGGAGGTCAGACAAGGACATAGAGTGCTATTTTAGATGTGTGTCTGTGTCTATCAGCCATGTTGTAATATTGCTGGTTGGTGCTATGTGGGCCAAACTTCTGTCTGTGTCTGTGTGTCTCATGTGTGCGCGTTTGTTTCCTGTATCCAAACATGGCATTGTGGTGTTTGTTACAGGTTGCTGGTTGGTGCTCCGAGGGCCAAAGCTCTGAGAGGTCAGAAGTCAAAGGTCACAGGAGGACTCTACAACTGTGACACCACTTCTTCCAGCTGTAACCGCGTGGAGTTTGACAACAATGGTGAGCTCACCTCTGAACACACACTTCTTTTCTGTCTTCATCTTTCTACACAGATCCTTCCAAGGAATTTGTCTGTTGGCAGAATGATTTGATTAAGATTTTATGATGATTTTGTGTGTGTAGAGAACCTGAATACTGAGAGCAAGGAGAACCAGTGGATGGGTGTAACAGTGAACAGCCAGGGACCAGGAGGAAAGATTGTGGTAAGTGTGTGCACACTTTCAAACTGATTGGCCATTGACTTGACTGACAGCTCCATTAACCAATCCCTCTCCTATCTCTCTCCAGACGTGTGCCCACCGCTACCAGCTGCGTCTGTTTGTGAACACGCCCCAGGAGTCTCG
Source organism: Salvelinus fontinalis (assembly GCF_029448725.1). Classification (NCBI taxonomy): domain Eukaryota; kingdom Metazoa; phylum Chordata; class Actinopteri; order Salmoniformes; family Salmonidae; genus Salvelinus; species Salvelinus fontinalis. The sequence continues at coordinate 19,740,275 of NC_074681.1, read as the reverse complement.
TGACATCACAGGAAGGTGTTACGTGCTGAGCCAGGACCTGACAATCAATGCCCGGTCTGATGAGGACGGAGGGAACTGGAGGTTCTGTGAGGGGCGGGCACGCGGGCATGAGAGGTTTGGCTCATGCCAACAGGGTCTGTCTGCCACCTTCACTAGGGACTATGAATACCTAGTGTTTGGAGCTCCTGGAGCATATGACTGGAAAGGTAGGGGTGTGGAGTGTGAGTGTGTATTCCTGGATTCAAAACCCTAGACAAGATCAGATAACTTTCAGGGTTTCAAGTTGTATTTGTCACATGCACAAGTAAAGTGAGATGCTTAACTTGCAAGCCCTACCCAACAGTGCAGTATTCACAGGCATGTCACCCGTGATACAAGTCAGTATTGGACGTCCGTCCATGTCTGAGGACGTTGGGAGATGATGTGGAAACCGGCCACTATGGGCAACAGTGAGCGCTGTAACGTTCAAGTAGAGGTAGGGTTAGGGGTCAGGGTAAGGTTAGGGGATAAGGTCAGGGTTATGTCTGGGTCAGGTGTTAGAGGTAGGGTTAGGGTGAGGGGTCAGAGGTTAGGGTTAGGCAGATTAGCATAGTCCGCATGGGCTCTTCCTCTCTCAATCATATTCAAATGTATTAACCACAGTGACCTCTGCTGGAAGCAAAACGAAAATGATAAAATGTCAAATTTTGATTAGGGTCACATCAACATGTACGTTACTTTTTTACTTTTATTTTCAGCTCATGATTCATATATTGTATTTATTATGTGTTATTTATTACGTGGTATTTATTACGTGTTAATTTTTCATTACTTGTTAATTATTTATTACGTGTTATTTATTTATTGCGTGTTAATTATTTATTACGTGTTATTTATTTATTACCTGTTATTTATTTATTACGTGTTATTTATTTCCTGTTATTTATTTATTACGTGTTATTTATTTATCACGTGTTATTTATTTATTGCATGTTATTTATTTATCAAACGCTTTTCCATTTATTATATGCTTGTGTTGAGATTTTTGTCCTCATCTTCTCATCTCCATCCCCCCTTTCTTCACTTTCCTATCCCTCATCCTCATCCTCCTCTCATTTCTTCTTCTCCTTTTCCCTCCCTCCCTCCCTCCCTCCCTCCCTCCCTCCCTCCCTCCCTCCAGGTATGGTGAGAGTAGAGCATAAGAACAGCACTCTGTTGGAGATGCGTTCGTATAAAGACGGGCCCTATGAGGTGGGCGATGAGAACCAGTTAAACCCAGACCTGGTCCCTGTGCCCCCTAACAGCTACCTGGGTAGGTACCCCTGCTTTGTATCATCCCTCATCCCTCTCTGGCTCCCTCCTCTCCCTCCTCAATGTGTGCTCTTCATGACCAGTGTGTCCAGCTCCAGCGTGAACCGTTTGTGTACAAGTCACTTCCTCCCCAGGTTGCTATGGAGACTGATGTGACAGCCAATAGCTACTTAGAATTGTAAGACTACCTGCGTGATGACATCATCCTCTCCAGAGCCAATAATAAACATCGCTCCGTGCCCTAGTCATCATCAGGCACAGTGGAACATTGTGCTAGTCATGAGCATCGACCTGAGCTAGGTGTGGTGCAGATGCTATAACTCACATCCACTTCCAACCAACCGGGCTTGAATAGATCTATATGATGGAGAAATCAGTGAATCTGTACAGCGCCTAGCTTTGGCCGATCCGAATGCAACATATTGGTGTCATCAGTCGTGTTGGGAATGGGTTGGTGTTTCTGTTTGGTTTGGTCCCTTCATGTTGTGTCATGCATGGTCAGCACAACATTATTATAACATGATCTTCTATTGCTTGTCCATCTACATCTACAGCCACAGTCAGTCACTGGCTGCGTTTACACAGGCAGCCCAATTCTGATCTTTTCTTCATAAATTCATCTTTTGACCAATCAGATCAGCTCTGAAAAAGAGTTGATGTGAAAAGTTCTGATGTGAAAGACAAACTAATAGGAAAAAAAACAGAATCGGGCTGCCTGTGTAAACTCAGTCAGTGTTCCATCCATATCTGTGACCATGCAGTGCATCAAACATTTAGTAAAGCACCATCTCACCTGAAACATGTCTGTATCTATGTGGACATACATTGACTGACGGATTGATTGATTGATTGGTGAATTATCTCTCTCCTATCAGGCTTTTCTCTGGACTCAGGGAAGGCCATCACGAAGAAGGGTCAGCTGACAGTGGTTGCAGGGGCTCCGAGAGCCCATCACAGCGGAGAGGTGGTGTTGCTAAAGAAGGAGTCTGATGAGTCCTCCATGCTGTCACCAGAGTACATCCTGGAAGGGGAGGGGTTAGCCTCATCGTTCGGCTACGACCTCGCTGTGGTGGATCTCACTGGAGACGGGTATGAGAAGACAAGACCATGATACTATTTCCAGGGCCGGCGTAATGAGCGGGGCTTAGGGGGCCTGGTCCACCCTACCGTACCTCCTTGTCTGTCCAAATAACATATTGAATATTGATCATTTATTTGACCGAGACTCGCGCAGACAGAAAGAAGCTTCAATCTCAGAAAGCATCCGAGCGAGCGAAACAGCACCCCTCTGTCTCAGTATGTGTAGAAGAGTATGGCATGTCATACTTTTTCTGACCAGACAGAATCAGATACACGGGCTACATATAGTAAGACAGAGGGGCGCTGTTTCACTTGTTAGTTTCAGCAGAGAGGAAGAGGTGAAGTGAGAGGGCTCACTCTCGCCAAAATCTGTCCAGAACAAGTCCAATGCGTTTTTATGGGCATAATATGCAGACCCAAGTTTGTCGCCTGCCTTCCCGCCTTTGGGACAACAACTCCCATTGTTAGGGCGGAAACATGAGCATCTTGTTATTATATACAGATCTTTGGTTTCAGACTCTTGCGAATTTAAAAAGAAAGTTGGCAGGGTACACAGTGCACTGTTAGGTTAATGGCTTCCCCTTAAGTAAATTGATTTATATAATTACTACGGTCAAAGTAAAAACATTCAAAATACTTCACCAGAGAGCATGACTTAGCCACAGAGGTTCATTAGCTTGTTTTTAAAAATAGCTGTGGATTGTTTCAAATCACAAGTGTGTAAGGCTATGCTTATTTGGCAATCCCACAATTTGGGTATTGTGAATTGCAATATACCTAGCCGATTGAGTTGCGGCTGTCAGTGAAAAGCATCTCAAATCTGTGTTAGATAATGTGTCTTGAGTATAATAAAAAAAAATGCAACGAGGAGAGGGGTGTGAGGCGAAGATATGGCGCATCTGTCAAGGGGTGCGTAACTGGTGGCATGGAAGTCAAACGCAGGAGAGCAGAACTTGGTAAATAGCCGGAGCCGTTTAATGTACATAACTACCGGCATACAAAAATAACAAAACACATGGGCACAAAACCCGTATCGCACCAGTCGCATAAAGCACACGTACTGACAATAAACAATTCCCTGTTTAAAGGTCTTACTTACATTGGCTATGGAGAGCATGATCACACAGTCGTCTGGAACAGCTGGTGCTCTCATGCATGCTTCAGTGTTGCTTGCCTTGAAGCGTGGATAGAAGTCATTTAGCTTGTCTTGTAGGCTCGTGTCACTGGGCAGCTCGCGGCTGGGCTTCCCTTTGTACATAAAAACATAAAACATAAAAACGTGCAACAAAGAAAAACCACAGTAAATTACCCACCACCCTAATGTGTGAATAATACAAAATCACCAGGGCTCTGTCTCACTTGAGAGCCGACGGAGCGGACACAGTACTGATCGATGGTCCTGTGAAAGTACATCGTACCTGAGAAACGGGAAACATAGGAATAGACACCATCCATGGTACCATGCACAATTGGTGGCACCTTAATTGGGAAGGACGGGCTCCTAGTAATAGTTGGAGCCGAATAAGTGAAATGGTATCAATACATGGTTTCCATGTGAACACGAAGCCAATACAGTCCCATCAGCGGCAGCCCCACTCCTCGTCTCCTTCAACTTTTTCAGATTACGATCATACCGGTCCCAAATCTTTCTCCATGTTTCTTTGACATCAGTGTCGTTGTAAAAATTTTGTGATATCCATGATATCTCCCTCCAGCTGTTGTCTTTTGGGCACTTGTCCAAATATACAACCACATCGAAGGGTTATAAAGGCTATTGTATGTCTCACTAGTTTGCACAGACGCTCCTCAAAACTGGACAGAGACATAGACATAATTGTGAGTATCAAATCTAGAAAAAAAAAGCTCCAAAAATGAAGCGTGTAAGTAGTAGGAAGCGAATTAGCAGAATGTTAATCTCTTCTGGGTTTACACCACAAGGGATACTGGAAAATATGTGAGGTAGACACAGGGGCAGGACTTCGGTTGGTCAAACTCACTGTTTGCGTATTGCCTGTAGACCCATATAGGTGGATGCAGTGGACTGAGATGCTGTCAAAGCAAAACAAAACAGATTCTCTAGCTTAAACTGACGGATTTTGATGGGGATTGTTTTATTATGTTACTTAGATTGATGCACCGGTGTGTCAATATACTCTAAGAGGATTTATAGGCCTACTGCTGCATTGGCCTATACTGTAGGCTATCGCTGAGTTTTATGCGCTCATTTCTTGAGCTGTCAATGATCCACCATGTATCAATGTGTCCATATGACTCTGGTGCTTTTGGCCTTAGCTTCATTTGTACTTTCGACTCTTTATCATTTTACTTCAGATTTTTATGATTAACCACATGACAATGAGTTTGAGAAACAGAAACGTTATTATTGAAATGAAACTGTTCCACGAAAATGCGTATATAAATTAATCATAACTGTCACGCAGATCGGTGTAAATGGTAGAAGAAATTGTAAGCTTCCCCAAGCTTCCCCAAACTTGAAACGTGAGCTGCCTATGGTCTTTACTATTACTCCCATAAAATAGTTGCACATAGGAGGTCCCGTGAAAAAACATGCCCGCCTATGGAATTTCTCTCTTCTCAAATGTATCTCCCTTCATCAATAAGGCAAATCTATACACTACACTTCACCTGTCCATCTATCCATCAAAGACAGAATATCATGGTCCGTTTCTCTCTCTCCACAGTGGAGAGTATCATGGCCTCTCTCTCTCCACAGTGGAGAGTATCATGGCTTCTCTCTCTCCACAGTGGAGGGTATCATGGCTTCTCTCTCTCCACAGTGGAGGGTATCATGGCTTCTCTCTCTCCACAGTGGAGAGTATCATGGCTTCTCTCTCTCCACAGTGGAGAGTATCATGGCTTCTCTCTCTCCACAGTGGAGGGTATCATGGCTTCTCTCTCTCCACAGTGGAGAGTATAATGGCTTTTCTCTCTCCACAGTGGAGAGTATCATGGCTTCTCTCTCTCCACAGTGGAGGGTATCATGGCTTCTCTCTCTCCACAGTGGAGGGTATCATGGCTTCTCTCTCTCCACAGTGGAGAGTATCATGGCTTCTCTCTCTCCACAGTGGAGAGTATCATGGCTTCTCTCTCTCCACAGTGGAGAGTATCATGGCTTCTCTCTCTCCACAGTGGAGGGTATCATGGCTTCTCTCTCTCCACAGTGGAGGGTATCATGGCTTCTCTCTCTCCACAGTGGAGGGTATCATGGCTTCTTTCTCTCCACAGTGGAGGGTATCATGGCTTCTCTCTCTCCACAGTGGAGGGTATCATGGCTTCTTTCTCTCCACAGTGAGGGATATCACAGGTTATCTCTCTCCACAGTGAGGGATATTATGGCTTGAGCCTCTCAGATGATCTTTGAGATGAGACAGTTAGTTCCTTGTTGAGACGACATCTTTCTCCGTTTCTCTGAGTCATCTCTCTCTCTCTGTCTCTCTCTTGCTCTAGGTGGCAGGATATCGTGGTGGGAGCCCCTCAGTTCTTTGAGAAGGATGGAAAGGTGGGCGGAGCTATTTATGCCTATATTAACAAGGGCGGAGTCTGGAGTAAGCTCACGCCCACCAGGATAGATGGACCTCAGGACTCCATGTTCGGATTGGCTGTAGAAAACGTGGGAGATCTGAACCTGGACGGTTATCAGGGTGAGGGGGTATGCATAGCGGTGGGAGGCATGGTTGCTGGAGGTGGTGTAGCACAATAATTTTGGCAAAATGATTTCAATCTGAACAGACATAAATCAAATAATTCAAAATACTACACAGAAGAGCATAATTTAAAAGAAATAGCTGTGGATTAAGTTTTATCACAAGCACTTACAGTCTGGAAGGCCACAAGTTGGGCATCAGACAGGTCAAATATAGAACAGCTTGTTGCGTTGTGGCCATAGATATAATCCATAGTAGGATTTTGGAACCTCTTACCCTACCACTTTGACTGTTAAACTCACTGGTACACTAACATCGGATGCAGTCCTAACTTGAATGGGAACTGCCATCTATGTGTTATATTTCTATGGTTGGTTGCGGCTGTCAGTTTGCCTTTCACAAATTTCAAAATACAATCGTGAGAAAAACGTGGGTCTACCGTTTTGAAAGCAAATGCCTACTGCTGGAAAGAGAAGACTAATATTTCTGTAGAAGCTAACTATTTTTTTCTCAACAACTTTTTGAGCAATTCTGAGTGAATAGCAGCTTATTTTGAGATATTGGTACAAGTGCATCGGCTATCACCGGTGAGTAGACTATGCTGACTTCATCTTCATCATTGGGTGAGTCAGTGTCACTGGAAAGTTTATTTTGTAGCCTACTGTAGCCTATACTATACACACCATACACCATATATCAGGGTTTCTGTTAGGAACGTTTGGCACCGGACAAATGACTGGGAAGATTTTCATTCATCAGACATTTGAGAAATGTACCTGTCATCCATATGTGTTGGCTGCATAACCCATTAGGGTGTCCACCCACACAGCCAGCGCCATCAATAAACCAGGGATGTTGGCCAAATGAGCCACATTACATCCTTACAAGCAGCCTAGAACACATTTTTAAAACACTATTCGTTGTGTTTTGATGTGTAGCATATCCAAACAACCCCAACATGCTGTTCTTTAGCTTTGCCAGATACAGTAGGCTACTGTGTCTGCTATATAGATATAGGCATACAGAAGGAGGCAAATTCATTATCTTTCGATCATAATATTTTTTTTATACAGATAAGCATTATATTGTTAGATTATGGAAGTAACTCTGGTAGGCCTAAAACATTCTCCCTCACCTTAAATGAATGACAATACATTGTTTATAGGGAAAATAAAAGCAGGGTATTATATCTCAGCAAACACAACATTAGTTTACAGTTGGAACTTAATTTGGCCCAACAAAATGAAACAGAATGAAACAAAACACTTGTGAACTGTCAGGACCCGGTGTGAGAAACAGTCACTAATAGTCGGCAGAACCCAGAAGATGAGGCAGACACAGCAGTGCTAGAGATGGTGGTTTAATAAAAGGAAAAGATCTTCAGGCAAAGAATCTAAATCCACAATGACAAAAATAAAGCCAAGAGGAAAAAATGGATATCCTCCAAAAATACAAAGAAACTCCACAAAGTGGTAAAAATAGCAGGGAACAAACAAACCTCAAAAGACTAATAAAAAATAAACAAGAACTAAACCAGAGAACCTCTGGAAAATCCAACAAGAGAAATATATGTTCACAGCAAGGCTGGGGCTGGGGCTGGGGCTGGGGCTGGGGCTGGGGCTGGGGCTGGGGCTGGGGCTGGGGCTGGGGCTGGGGCTGGGGCTGGGGCTGGGGCTGGGGCTGGGGCTGGGGCTGGGGCTGGGGCTGGGGCTGGGGCTGGGTGCTAACATACAAACACTGAGCAAAGAACTGAGGAACACACAGGGTTTAAATACCAACAAGAAAACGACACACAGGTGCAAACAATAATTAGAGCAAGGAAAAAACAAAAGGTTCAAAAAAGGTGCAATGGGGACATCTAGTGACCAAAAGCTGAACAATCCTGGCCAAATCCTGACAGTGAACTGCTTTAAACATAGACAGACTAGTGCCTACTTAACCCTACAAATTACAACAATAGGCTAATGATATTTATTTTACAAAAGGCCTACTTATAACCCATCTCAAACTAAATATCGAGCACACAGATATAGGCATACAGAAGGAGGCTTATTCGTAATTTTTTAAATCAGAATTTAAAAAAATTAAATCTAAGTATTATATTGTTAGATTATAAGAGTAACTCTGGTGGGCCTAAAACATTCTTCCTCACCTCAAGTTCAACTGTCGGAGTGAGTTGCCGTCATAGGCCTGCAGTATAACAGGCTAATAACCACACCAAACCTTCAAAACTGTATTAACAAGAAAGGCTAGAGCATAACATACCCAAATGACAGAAATAGACTAATGATATTTATTTTACAAAAGTGATACTGATATATCTTAAACTAAATAAGGAGCATACAATTGAAAACACTTCATTTAGCCAACAAAAATGTCTCAACAGAATGAAACAAAACACGTTTTGAATATTTAAATAACTGGTTTAGATTAATGAATAGACCTACAATAATAACAATGATATTCAATAATAATAATAATGAAACAAATTATTATAAATTGCATCCTACCTGAAAAGTGATTTGCACAGTAGCCTGCATTTGGCCATTTGTGTGTTAAAAAAGAATAATTAGCTAATGTCTTCAAACATGTCTATGAAGTACAACTGCATGACGTGTGTTTCTAAAAGCCCTTTTTTCAGACCCTGTTGAAACATGTTCCTCATATGTGGAAATCCTAAAAATGCACCTATGTGTGTGTGTGTACACACATGTCTGTCTTTGCCTTTGTGTGTGTATGTAGACAGTGTGTAATCCTGACTCTCTCTCTCTGTCAGACATTGCTGTGGGAGCACCATATGATGACAGTGGGTCAGGGAAGGTGTTCATCTACCACGGCTCAGCTCAGGGCATCAACATCAAACCGGCACAGGTGTTGTCAGGGACGCCATCGAAGACGAGGTTGTTTGGTTATTCTCTAGCTGGTAACATGGACCTGGACAAGAACTCGTACCCTGACCTGGCCGTAGGGTCCCTCTCCGACTCTGTGTTTGTCTACCGGTAACCATGGCAATTGATCATCTATTAGTCATCTACCCCACAATGTTTTGTTTTAAATACATTCCATTTGTTATACTTTTTTTGGGCCACTTTCTTGACTTTTAAACATTTGACTCTGTGACCCTGTGATGTTACTCCAGAGCTCGGCCAGTCATCAACATCCAGAAGGTTGTCAAGACAACGCCAAAGGAGATTGATCCAACTAAGAAGAACTGTGGCAACAACATTTGGTAAGATTGCTGTGTGTGTGCTGCTCATCTGCATGTGGAAAAGTATAAACAATTTAAACCATATTCATAAATACTCATGACTTTGTGTTCCCAGCTTGGAGGTAGAGGCCTGTTTCTCCTACACAGCCAACCCGAAATCCTACAACCCCAAACTGAGTAAGACAACACCTTTTGTGTTATGATTTCAAAATAAATAATTCTATGGGCTTTTAATGCTTTAGATCAGCATGCAATAGTAACTGTCCCTCTCTTTCTCTACCTTTCTCTCTTCTCACTTCCCCCTCTCTCTCTTTTGCTCTCTCTATCTCTCTGTCTCTTGCTCTGTCTCTTTCTCTCTCCCCTCCACAGCGGTGGCGTACTCCTTTGAAGCGGATGCGGAGCGTAGGAAGAAGGGTCTTCCCCCCAGAGTGACCTTCTCCACACGTTCCAGCGAGGACCATGACTACGAGTCCACTGGTGTTCTCACCCTCAGTGCACAGGGCAAGAAGGAGTGTATCACTGCCAAACTCACTCTACAGGTACTGCATCACAACTCTCAAAACTAGTGACTGTTAACAGTCTTTCACCAGCCTTGTAGGTGAAATGTGGACAAGTCTCCTCTAGCCTTTGTCAGTAGTATGTCATTACCATGCAGTGGTGTAAAGTACTTAGGTAATATTACTTTAAAGTAGTAATATTACTTAAGTAGTTTTTTTGGGGGGGGTATCTGTACTTCACTTTACTATTTATATTTTTGTCAACTTTTACTTTTACTTCACTACATTCCTAAAGAAAATAATGTACTTTTTACTCCATACATTTTCCCTGACACACAAAAGTACTCGTTACATTTTGACAGGAAAATGGTCTAATTCAAACACTTATCAAGAGAACACCACTGGTCATCCCTATTGCCTTTGATCTGGCAGACTCACTAAACACAAATGCTTAGTTTATAAATTATGTCTGAGTGTTTGACTGTTCCCTTGCTATCCGTCAATAAAAAAAAACGAGAAATGATTTATACTTTAACTTTAATTTTTGATACTTTAGTACATTTGAGCAATTCCATTTACTTTTAATACTTAAGTATATTTAAAACCAAATACTTTTAGACTTTTACTCAAGTAATATTTTACTGGGTGACTTTCACTTTTACTTGAGTCATTTTCTATTAAGATATCTTTACTTTTACTCAAGTATGACAATTGAGCACTTTTCCCACCACTGTTACCATGTATATCTGATCTGTACTCCGTGTGTCTGTCATCAACAGGAGAACATTAAGGACAAGCTTAGGGGAATCCCCATTGAGGTTGCCGTGGAGATACAGAACTCCAAAAGGAAGAGAAGAGCGCTTCCAGGGCTCACGCCCATCCTCGACTCCAACCAGCCTATCACGGCCAGTGCTGAGGTATCCAATAACAACCGTAACACAGTCTCCTATTAGGCAGCTTTGGGTCACCTACTGTATGTGGCAGAGTTATACAACTGTTGCCTGCTCAAAGCATGTTCCCTCTGTATTAGTATGAGTTTGTATGATTGGCATGTTGTTCCCTGTGTGTGTAGGTGAGTTTGTGTGATTGGCATGTGGTTTCCTGTGTGTGTAGGTGAGTTTGTGTGATTGGCATGTTGTTCCCTGTGTGTGTAGGTGAGTTTGTGTGATTGGCATGTTGTTTCCTGTGTGTGTAGGTGAGTTTGTGTGATTGGCATGTTGTTCCCTGTGTGTGTAGGTGAGTTTGTGTGATTGGCATGTTGTTTCCTGTGTGTGTAGGTGAGTTTGTATGATTGGCATGTTGTTCCCTGTGTGTGTAGGTGAGTTTGTATGATTGGCATGTTGTTTCCTGTGTGTGTAGGTGAGTTTGTGTGATTGGCATGTTGTTTCCTGTGTGTGTAGGTGAGTTTGTGTGATTGGCATGTTGTTTCCTGTGTGTGTAGGTGAGTTTGTGTGATTGGCATGTTGTTTCCTGTGTGTGTAGGTGAGTTTGTATGATTGGCATGTTGTTTCCTGTGTGTGTAGGTGAGTTTGTATGATTGGCATGTTGTTTCCTGTGTGTGTAGGTGAGTTTGTGTGATTGGCATGTTGTTCCCTGTGTGTGTAGGTGAGTTTGTATGATTGGCATGTTGTTTCCTGTGTGTGTAGGTGAGTTTGTATGATTGGCATGTTGTTTCCTGTGTGTGTAGGTGAGTTTGTATGATTGGCATGTTGTTCCCTGTGTGTGTAGGTGAGTTTGTGTGATTGGCATGTTGTTCCCTGTGTGTGTAGGTGAGTTTGTGTGATTGGCATGTTGTTTCCTGTGTGTGTAGGTGAGTTTGTGTGATTGGCATGTTGTTTCCTGTGTGTGTAGGTGAGTTTGTGTGATTGGCATGTTGTTTCCTGTGTGTGTAGGTGAGTTTGTATGATTGGCATGTTGTTTCCTGTGTGTGTAGGTGAGTTTGTGTGATTGGCATGTTGTTTCCTGTGTGTGTAGGTGAGTTTGTGTGATTGGCATGTTGTTCCCTGTGTGTGTAGGTGAGTTTGTGTGATTGGCATGTTGTTTCCTGTGTGTGTAGGTGAGTTTGTATGATTGGCATGTTGTTCCCTGTGTGTGTAGGTGAGTTTGTATGATTGGCATGTTGTTTCCTGTGTGTGTAGGTGAGTTTGTGTGATTGGCATGTTGTTTCCTGTGTGTGTAGGTGAGTTTGTGTGATTGGCATGTTGTTTCCTGTGTGTGTAGGTGAGTTTGTGTGATTGGCATGTTGTTTCCTGTGTGTGTAGGTGAGTTTGTATGATTGGCATGTTGTTTCCTGTGTGTGTAGGTGAGTTTGTGTGATTGGCATGTTGTTCCCTGTGTGTGTAGGTGAGTTTGTGTGATTGGCATGTTGTTCCCTGTGTGTGTAGGTGAGTTTGTATGATTGGCATGTTGTTTCCTGTGTGTGTAGGTGAGTTTGTATGATTGGCATGTTGTTTCCTGTGTGTGTAGGTGAGTTTGTATGATTGGCATGTTGTTTCCTGTGTGTGTAGGTGAGTTTGTGTGATTGGCATGTTGTTTCCTGTGTGTGTAGGTGAGTTTGTATGATTGGCATGTTGTTTCCTGTGTGTGTAGGTGAGTTTGTGTGATTGGCATGTTGTTTCCTGTGTGTGTAGGTGAGTTTGTGTGATTGGCATGTTGTTCCCTGTGTGTGTAGGTGAGTTTGTGTGATTGGCATGTTGTTCCCTGTGTGTGTAGGTGAGTTTCCTGAAGGAAGGATGTGGCAGTGATAATTTGTGTCAGAGTAATTTACAGCTTCAGCACCGCTTCTGCTACAGAGAAGCCAACAAGGACTTCCATCTACTACCTATGTGAGTAGAACACATTAACCTGTCACCAACCATCACCTGGGTGAATGGAATCAATGCTGACATAGTCTGCTGGTGTCCTTGCAGGGAGAACGGGGTGCCAGTGGTCTCCCTTAGCGACCAGAAGGACATCGCCCTAGAGATCACAGTGACCAATAAGAATGGAGATGATGCTCATGAGGCAGCATTGGTTGCCTCCTTCCCCTCCTCTCTCTCCTACTCCGCCTCCTACTCTGCACCCAAGGCAGTGAGTTACCCCTCTCTCTCTCTCTCTCTCTCTCTCTCTCTCTCTCTCTCTCTCTCTCTCTCTCTCTCTCTCTCTCTCTCTCTCTCTCTCTCTCTCCTCTCTCTCTCTCTCTCTCTCTCTCTCTCTCTCTCTCTCTCTCTCTCTCTCTCCTCTCTCTCTCTCTCTCTCTCTCTCTCTCTCTCTCTCTCTCTCTCTCTCTCTCTCTCTCTCTCTCTCTCTCTCTCTCTCTCTCTCTCTCTCTCTCTCTCTCTCTCTCTCACTCCACTCTCTCTCTCTCCTTTCCCTCTTCCATCTTTTAGACTGGTACTGAATTGTGATTGGCTGTTTGTTGTTGATTGCAGGACAGGCAGGTGTCCTGTGTGGCCAATAAGAATGGCTCTCAGGCAGACTGTGAGCTGGGGAACCCCTTCAAGCGAGACTCAGAGGTGAGAGACACCATCAGCTAATCATGATCACTAATGTGAGTGTGTGTGTGCGTGCATGCGCTAACATATCACTCTGTTTGTTTAGGTGACGTTCTACATAATCCTGAGTACAGCAGGCATCTCCCTGAACACCACAGAGCTGGAGATAGACCTGAAGCTGGAGACGTGAGTAGAGTACACACTCCTCTGTCATGTCTATAATGAAATAGATATGGATTTTACCAACAGTGCTGATTTGATCTCTGACCTTTCAGGACAAGTGACCAGCAGAAGGTGGGCAGAGTCAAGGCCAAGGCCAAAGTGGTGATCGAGCTGCAGCTGTCCCTCACAGGGTAAAAAAATATTATTTGCCAGCTGCTCACTTTAATGTGCTTTTACACGTGAGACCTCCCAACATCTAAACTTTAGTAAGGTGTTGTGTGTGTTTGTGCTCACAGTGTACATGTTTCCCTAGAGTGGCCAAGCCTTCCCAGGTCTACTTCACTGGAGAGGTCAAAGGTGAGAGCGACATGAAGTCAGAGGGAGACATCGGAAGCCCGATCGAGTATGAGTTCAGGGTAAGGATCATGTATTTTTATCTATTTTCATAAACACACAAAAAAATGAAAAAAAAATACATAAACCAAACAGGATTATTCATATTTCACTAAAAACTGAACTGACCTGTCCTTTGATCTGTCTTTTGATTGACAGGTGATCAACCTAGGGAAGCCCCTGAAGACCTATGGCACCGCCTCCCTGATCATCAATTGGCCGAAAGAAACTGTGGAGGGGAAGTGGATCCTGTACCTGGTGAAGATGGACTCCCAAGGTCTGGAACAGATCACATGCTCTCCAGAGAGAGAGATCAACCCACTCACTGTCAAAGAGGTTAGCAAGCACTGGGCGGTCAAACTCTAACACAAAGTCAAACTCTAACACACTAACAGTCCCAAGTGTTCATACACAGTCAAACTCTAACACACTACACTAACAGTCCCAATACAGTTAACTCTGTTGTACGATGCTTACCAATGGAAGGTTTGTTCCAAATTACCATGCATCTAACTTCTGTTACACTGTGTTCAGGAGAGTAGGAGTAGCAGGAGGAGGCGAGCTGTAGGGGAGACAGACAAACCTGAGGGAACCATCGCACTGCTGACTGACAAAAGGAAATACACTACTCTGGTAACACAACTCTCCTTCTCTCCCAGTTGATCAATGTTGTTAGTCGTGTACGAGCTATCCTGTAATATGGTGTGTGTGTGTGTTACAGTCGTGTGAGGATGGGGCAAAGTGTGTGGAGATTCACTGCTCCCTACAGGGCCTGGACAGTAATGCAGTCATCCTGCTCAGATCTCGCCTCTGGAACAGCACATTCCTGGAGGTAAGACACGCACGCATACACACACACATACACACACACACACGCACGCACGCAAGCACTCACGCACACACACACACCTCGACACACACCTCTTTGATATTTGACTGCACCTCAATCCCCTGTCCACACTCATGTCCCTCTGTGATTCCCAACAGGAGTACTCTAAGCTGAACTATCTGGACGTGATAGTGAAAGCCTCTCTCAGAGTGGACGGCACAGCTAAAAACATGGTCCTGAGGAACGCTGAGACACAGGTACTTTATCAGTTTCACATTTCAACACAAAACATATTTCACTTTCTTTTACTTTCTATTGATGCTTGATTGATGTTGTCTTTCTCAGGTGAGAGTGACGGTGTTCCCGGAGCGTCGTGTGGCTCAGTACGGAGGACTGCCATGGTGGATCATCCTGGTGGCCATCTTGTTAGGACTTTTGCTGCTCGGCCTGCTGGTCTTCCTGCTCTGGAAGGTAAGGCAGCATGGGGGAGCACAGAGAAACTGTTTACAGTATATACAGTGCCTCTGGAAAGTATTCAAACCCTTTGACTTTTTCCACATTTTGTTACACTACAACCTTATTCTAAAATGGATTAAATAAAAAAAATCTTCAGCAATGTACACACAATACCCCATAATGACAAAGTGAAAATAGGTTTTAAGAAAGTTTTGCAAATGTATAAAAAAAATATATAGAAATACCTTATTTACGTAAGTATTCATACCCTTTGTTTTTAAGCCATGGATTTCGAATCCCTTAATATTATTGTTGGATCTAATTTTAACAGCTAACATTTCGATGGCAATAATAAATAGATATGCTGATAGCAGACAACCTTGTTTTACTCCTCTTGACAGTTTAAAACTTTCTAAGATGTTGCCATTATTTACTATTTTACACCTAGGGTTACGATACATGATTTTAACCCATTTTATAAGAGATTTTCCAAAATTGAAATATTCTAGGCATTTATATATAAACTCCAGTCGTACTTTATCAAAGGCCTTTTCAAAGTCAGCTATGAATACCTATCATGAGAATTATGTTCTCCAGGTTCATAAACCAATTCGATTAAACTACTCAGTCTGCTAGCCAGGATTTGTAAGATACTGGAATGAAAACAGACAGAGGCCCAGTCTAAAATAGTCAAATGTTTATTCACGAGAGCGCTGGTTAGTTGTACAAAACCATTAATTTTATACTAGCTCCTTACGCACATACTCATGCACACAAACAGAATTCATACGCACATACATTTGCACACAAACAGTAGGTATCCTACACACATACTGTCCTGCTACCCAGCCAACAAAGATTAGGGACCGTGAGAATCACTCCCTGTCCCCAATCTCTCTGTGGCCCCTAGCCAAGGTCGGCACCGAATCTTGCTCAGACAGTCTGTGTTTAAGACACTTTAGAGACATATTGTACAGCTCATATTGTTTTTCCCTAATTCTGACTAAAACTACACACCTCATTAATTATACTTTTACTGACTATACCTAAACAAACCCATCAGATAATAAATGTATGATTCTAATCAATTTCATACAGTTATAAGGTTTCAGAGTGGGAATTATTTCATCATTATCTTTCAACATTTAAATGACTTTAACAATACCAGGCCTGGTTCCCCAGATATTTCATAGTGCTCTATTGTTTCCAGTACTTGTCTTTAATTATCTCCAGTGTATCGTCCATGTAAAAAACCTGTCTGATTAGGATAAATAATATACAACAATACCTTTTTAATTCTATTCGCCAAGCATTTAGCTAGAATTTCTGCATTACAACACTGAAGTGTAAGAGGCCTCCAATTTTTTAAATGGACTGGTTCTTTATATTTACCACTTGGATCCTGTTTCAGTAATAATGAAATCAGACCTTCTTGTTGAAAGCACTTCAAAAGTTTTGTATACTTCCACTGGTATGGCATCCAGCCCTGGAGTTTTCCCAGCCTTAAAGGCTTTAATTGTATCAAGAAGTTCCTCCTCTGTAATTCGGCCTTCACATTCATTTTACATTGTTAATAGGAAAGAAATCCATACAATTAACTTCGGTTAGTGGAGATGGATGAGACTGAAATGAAAACCTATGCTTAAAGTACTTTACTTCCTCTTTCAAAACATAGTTTGGTGAATCATGAGTGACTCCATCATTTTTAACAAGTTCCAGTACATTATTTTTGGTAGCATTTCTATGTTGAAGATCCAAAAATAATTTTAATAATATTCCATCCAGTTTGTATATTTTGATACTATATTACACGGGATCTTTCTAGAATAAGTTCCTCCATTTCTTTGAGTTTTTCCTCTAACTTACAGTACTCTGAGCCTCTATGGTACAGTTTTTATTGTTATCTATCTATACTGTTAATCCTTCCATTTCCTTTGTTAATGTGGACTCTTTTGACCTAAATTGCTTATAATATTTTTTTGCACACACTAATGCGTTGCTTCTCTCTAGTGTGGTTTCTTCGGGAAGAAGAAAGAGGATGCCCCACCCTCTGACAAAGAGCGATTGACGCCGTCTGATGCATAAAGAGAGAAAGAGAGAGAAAGAAGCTGTCAGTCTCCAGGGTAAACACATCTAGACCCATCTTCAGTGTACATGCCTGGTGGGGCACAGAGTGGCATGAAGGATGGACGGGCCCAGTGGAACATTGCAGACTAACTCTATCGCAGGAGAGGAAACCGCTTTTAATAAAAGACTGGCAGTAAAGGGGCTCAGCGCTATGAAATCAAATGCAATGCTATGATGATGACTACTATGATGATGGATTGAAATGTTAAGAGCTCAGCTTATAGGTTTCTGTAGAAAGCACTTCAAGTTTCTGCTTAGAAATATCTTTCTTTCCAACTGTTATGGCTGAGTTATGGACTGTCTACATGCATGGCCATCCCGGATTGATGCTTTGGTTGAGAATCATTATGACATGTTCATCTATCACCCCAAAGACCCTGCAGCTCTTTCTCAATCTCTGTCTCTGGTTTCTGGTTCTTTGGTTGCTATAGGAACTTCAAGCACTTCCCTTTCCTCTTTCAAAGCTCCTCGACTGCTCTCATTCTGGTTTATAGCATCTTTCTGTTTGTAGGACTATTGGTGGCTCTGTAAAAGCACTTGCAGTGCCATACTTAAAGGGATAGTTCACCCCTAAATCAACCTTTCTCATACGCTTTCATATTTTGAATTCATAAATTCAGTTTGGGGAATGAACTATTCCTGTAATGGCAGTGAGATGTTAACAGGTTAACAGGTTAATTAACGCGTGTTCCCAGCTACAACGCATTGCAGATAAAAAAACAAGGAGAAAGACCAACTGGAAATCCTGGAAATGAAAGCCTGCATAACTAGCTGGAATGAGAATGAGTTACTTTTAATGATGGCAGAATGCTGGATCTCCCATTCCCACAGACATTCCCAGAGACACCGAATTCCTACCTAACATTCCACAGTCTTCCTCTAACCATTCCAAGGCTTGTCTCCGAAGTGTGGATATTTGATTGTACATAGAAATACAAAAGGATTGTCAAAAAGCATTATTTGTGGACTTTAAAGAGGGATGATGATGCTACAATAGCAGTTTAGATTAGGTAAAATAAGACACTTGATCAAATTGTTCCTTTTTGGGGATCAATGAAGTATTATCTTGTCTGATTTTATTTTATCTTGATAGTGACATCCATGTTGATCACTGGACAGAAAGAGGAGAGGTTTTTGTTGTGTTCTTCTTGTACATTTTGGGTCAAGAATCCCAGTTGTCTCTCTGTCAGAGCTCTGGACAATGTTTTGTAAATGTACGCCTATGGTATAGGCTGGAGGGTTTTTGTATACATTCTTTAAATTGTTACATTTTTTAGAGTCTAAGACATTGGGGGGGGGGGGGGGGTGCAAAACTGACATGGAATTGTTTTAAGATGGCCATACTATGGATGATTTAGCTATTTGATTTTGAGTTTTAGGACCCCTTTAGGAATAAAATATATTTATAAAAAAAATATTTGATAAAATATAGATTTTGTCCCTTACTACTAAAGCCCATAGAAATGCATTGAATAACACGTTCATAAATGGAAAAAATTAGTCAAAAAATAATGAGAAACAAGGTTTTGAAGTGTCTGTCCTAAATCTAGGAGATAATAAAAACAAACTCAGAATGTTTAGTTTTTTTCACACATTTAACCCCTTTTTGAGGGTAGGCACAAAACTACCTGAATACTTCCATTCATACATTTTATTTTATCTGGTACGAGTTACCTTCAGAAGAGTCCTGTGACGCTTGTGGGGGTCGCAGAGCAAAACAGAGAACACCATCATGTGCGTGAGAGTCTCCCTTTTACACACAGTGGTCATAATGCATTGAACAGAAATATAAACACAACATGCAACAATTTCAACAATTTTACTGTGTTACAGTTCGTAGAAGGAAATTAGTCAAGTGAAATAAATAAATTAGGCCCTAATCTATGGATTTCACTCCTGGGTAGGAGCGCAGCCCTGGGTTGGCCTGGGAGGGCATTGGCCCGCCCACTGGGGAGCCAGGCCCAGCCAATCAGAATGAGTTTCTTCCAACAAAAGGGCTTTATTACAGACAGAAATACTCCCCAGTTTCATCAGATGTCCGGGTGGCTGGTCTCAGACGATCCCGCAAGTGAAGATGCCAGAGGTAGAGGTCCTGGGCTGGCATGGTTACACGTGGTCTGCGATTATGAGGTTGGTTGGACGTACTGCCAAATTCTCTAAAACAATGCCGGAGGTGGGTTATGGTAGAGAATCTCTGGCAACAGCTCTGATGGATATTCCTGCAGTCAACATGCCAATTGCACGTTCCCTCAAAACTTGAGACATCTGTGTTGTGTTGTGTGACAAAACTGCACATTTTAGAGTGGCCTTTTATTGTTCCCAGTACAAGGTGCACCTGTGTAATGATCATGCTGTTTAATCAGCTTCTTGAAATGCCACATTTGTCAGGTGGATGGATTATCTTGGCAAAGGAGAAATGTTCACTAACAGGGATGTAAACAAATTTGTGCACACAATTTGAAAGAAATAAGCTTTTTGTGCATATTTAAAAATTATGGTATCTTTTATTTCAGCTCATTAAACATGGGACCAACACATTACATGTTGTGTTTATATTTTTGTTCAGTATAGTTTGGTGAAACCGTTCGGACACTACAGACGTTCTCGTGAGAAGACCGATTTTCGGGATGTGTCATGGTCTGACAAACATCGTTCTAGCTCTACCACCTTTCACCGTAGATGCAGAAGTGTGACACTGGCGGATTGAGACGCATCTAATGCAAAAAACAGATCTAGCTTAAACTGACAGATTGATTCTGTTATGCAACTTAGATTGACAACACTGGTGCATTAATTGACTCTTGGGTCACGACAGGGTGTTAATGTGAGAATGTTGCCTAACCATTATGGCCAAATCCTTTTTTTAACCCAGAATGAGTGTTCAACGTATGGAAGGACGTGTCAAATCACACTGCCAAATCATCTCAAAACAACAAATAGACATTGTGTTTCAACATCTGCACTCATGTGTATAAAGACAGTTCTACACATTTCAGGTATTTAACTGGGGTCCTATTTTATCAAGTTATAGCAGCAGCTAATCAGCAGCTTTCCTGTGCCATCTTTCTGTATTAGGTACTAACTTTTTCATCCATAAACGCTCAGACAAAATGTTCTGTACGTACTGTACTTCTGGTGTATTACTATTGTTGAGATGGACCAGTGAGGTAGAGGCGTGTGTGGAGTAATTACAGATTGTAGTTTTCTAACCCCTCACGTTACGTCACTGATCATTTCAAGTAAGTGATGAAGAGGAAATTATGCATTTTATAGGTATTTAAACAGGGCCCATTCAATACCAAAATGTGGAGGATTTGTCCAGCGACAGTTCTTGACATTAATGCAAAGTAACGTGGAAAACTGCAAGGATTTCTTAAATACATGTTTTTACACCCTGTACAGTCACAATCTCTTTTGGTTTTTGTGCACTTTGATACTTCAATGTCATGGAAATTGAATTGAACCTAAAAAAAAAAGAATCTGATCAGTCAAATAAAACTTTAAGGCAATACGTTTAAAACATTATTTATTAATGAATGTAAAATATTCCCAGCTTAAAATAATTAAGTGTTTCATTGCAATCAATTGTACAACATTCGTATAGAAACATCTGTACATAAATACTGTTACAAAACAGATAAAGTATATTTCACCAGTCACAGTGAAGACTAACAGTAAGACTGACGTTTCTGTGCTGGTAGAGTTTATAATAGAGAGAGACTATAGCTGATTGTCTAAAGGCTGGAATGCATGAGATGAGCCTAATAGTAGTAGGACTTAGACAAAAAGTTGTGATTGAAGATTATTTCCGGGTTTAGAGGTTAGAGGTCAGGGTCCAGACTTTAGCAGAGGGACTCGGTTCTGACCTTTTTACCACTATGCCTGTCCTCCTTTCTCTCCTTCCTCTTCTCATGTTCCCTCTCCTCCTTTCCCTTCTCTCTCTCCTTTTCCTCTCTCTCCATAGTCTTCCTCATCTCCTTCAGCCTTCTCTTCAGAGCAGCACGGTCACTGTGACTGCACACACCCAGAGCCTGGAGGGAGGGAGAGAGGAGAGAGCGAGACTTTAATTTCTGTGCCACAGTGGGCTGCTCCATATGGAATGAACTCATTAATCTAAATCTAGGGCTGTGTCGCAATACTCTAGCCCCCTTTCTTCTCCTCAATGGTCAATGATCTAGCAGGAGGAAGGGCAACACATTTAGTAATTTCAACCATAGATTGGCTATGATTTCAATCATCAGGACAGAAGGTGAGGAGAGGAGTCAGTATTGAGACATGGCCCGTGACTCCCGTGACTACCTTGAGTTTGTTGTTGTCCAGACTGAGAAGTTGCAGCCCATCCACACCATTGGCTGTGAACTGGGCCGCGTATTGGTCCATGCTCATGCCAATCAACCACAGACAGACCTGCTGATTAGTCCATTGGTCCAGGGGTCGGCTTTGCCATTGGTAATCGTTACCAACTGGGACAGAGTCATCATCCAGGTTCTACGGAGATGGACGGGACAGACACACACAAACCCAACAGTAAGATGTATAACATACCTTTTCTAAATTAAAAACTAACAGCGTAATAATATTCCATCCCATTCTGGGTCATTCAGGAGGAAGTAAATTACCATCCTATCCAGCCCTATGAGCTACAGAGAAAACTTAATCAGGGCATAGTAGAAAACTAGAACAAAAATCAGGTCAGAGAGAGAACAGAGATACACAGAGAGAGGAGGGAGACCACATGAGACAGACGGAGAAAGCAGGAGAGACTCACCTCTGATGAGAACGTGAGAGTTTGAGAGTGTGCAGAGAGAGACAGATCTGACAGCATCCCTGACAGGAGAGCAGAGCTGGGACTACCTGGGTCTCCTACATTCACTCTCTAGAATGAGCAAAGACATTTGTGACTGACACACACTGAAGCGCACAGTGGTACACCACACAGTCACGAGCATGTAGAGGAGAGTATAACATGAAAGGCTCAGGCGAAGTAAGAATACAAAACATACCAGTGAATAAGCCACTAAGTTATTGAGCCAGTGAATTAGCCACTAAGTTATTGAGCCAGTGAATTAGCCACTAAGTTATTGAGCCAGTGAATAAGCCACTAAGTTATTGAGCCAGTGAATAATCTGGACAAGTGCTTTGAGCCCAAATTAGAGTTAAAGTCCAGGGTGGTCTGAGATAGAAGACTCTCCTCTCACCTGGCATTCTCTACTGCCTCCGGTGGTCATGTGCGGTAGACTGCTGCTGGAGACAGACCTAAGCTTCCCTCCCTCCTTCTCCCTCCCTCGCTCTCCGAACCAGGAGAAGGGTAGGCAGGAGGGCATGGAGGAGACAGAGGGAGAGACACCACCGCTGGGGGCATCCACCAGGTTAACACATAAACCCCTGGAGACAGGAACACAAATCAAATACAGGGCCGGCAGAAACACTGAAAGAAGAAATGTAAGTGTGGGTGCAATGTTATGACTGTACCCATTTCCTCTGCTAGTTCAATAGTGTGTTATTTCTTGTACCTGTGGTCTAGGGGTCTTTCCTTGTTCTTCTTCTCCTCACTCTTCCTCCCTCTCCTCAGAGACTTGCGGAGGCCGCTAGAGGGGTCAGGAGGTGGGGCTATTACCATAATGCTTGTCAGATCTACACACAGTGCCTATGGGAAAGTGGGTTAGGGGTTGAAGAGGTCTGGTGTGCCCTACCTGAAGTCAGGGAATCTCCTCTTTGATTTGCGTGTGGTAGATGACTTGTCCTCATTAGTGGGGGACTGGCCTGGCTGGGGGGTGAGGAGAGAGGGGGGGTGGGGCTTGGAGGTGAGGGCAGACAGAGAGGATGTGCTGGAGTGGACACGGTGACCGCCTGCTGAGACCGATCGTCCCGTCTCTCGTGGTGCGATCGTAGTCAGTGATTGGCTCTTCCCGTCACAGCTCTGAATATGGTCTTCCTCACCCTACAGGGAGTGATAGAACATTCAGTATGTGATTGGAAGGAGAGTGTGTGTGTGTGTGTGTGTGTGTGTGTGTCTGACCTGTTGTCTGAAGGACTCTCTGAGTTTGTCTCGTGAGGGAGGGTGTCTCTTGGCTTTTTGGGCGAGCTGTGCTCTGGCCCTGTGAGCGCTGGTGTCTAACAGACCTGTCACAGGCACCGCAATGCACCAGTCTGCACCTGAAACACACACAGTTTGAGAGGCACAGAGTGACACACACACACACACTCTCCTTCAGGTAGTGTGTCTTACTTGATGTAAATGAGGTATCCAGTGATTGGTTGTCACTCTCAGGGACCATCTCCCCTCTCTCCAGTAGACCTATCTGAACACACAGAGGAAGAAATGCTTAGTTCACTGAGGTAGTATCTGTACACTACAGTTCATGGTGTCTCCTCCAGGCTCACCCGTCTCTGGAGTCTCTCCACAGTCTCTCCATGTATCCTCTCGCTCTCCTCCATCTCTCTCTGCAGCTCCTCCTCTCTCCCCTCGCTCTCCTTCTCCCTGCACAGGGACAGAGGGACCATCAAACACAGAGAAATAGACATTCTAAACAGGCATTGAATATTACCAATTGGCCTACAGGGGCATGTTAACCAGAGCTCACCTGTGTTGGAATTCCCTCAGCAGTCTCTTGGCCTTGCTGTATTTTACCTCCAGGCTGTCTAATTGGCTCTGGGTGTCAGCCAATCGCTGGTTCACAATCCTGCACAGAGCCTGGGCCTCCTGCCAGTACCTAGAAGAAGACAACGAATCATGTTCATCATGTGGGTCTGAAAACTTAGATGGAAAATTACTGAGGATGATAGCAGACGATTTTGACACTCCTATTTGCCACCTCTTCAATGTAAGCCTATAGTAAAGTGTGTGTCCTCAGACCTGGAGGGAAGCAAAAGTCATTCCACTATCCAAGAATAGCAAAGCACCCTTTACTGACTCAAACAGCCTGTGCCCAACCCTTACTAAACTTTTGGACAAAATGGTGTTTGACCAGATACAAGGCTATTTCACAGTAAAGAGATGAACAACAGATTGTTAAGGAAGGGTATTCAACATGTACGGCACTTACACACATTGCTGATTTACTGAGCCAAATGTATAAAAAGATTGGGGGAGCTGTTTTGTTAGACTTCAGTGCATCTTTTGACATTATTGATCATAATATGTTGCTTTACATCCCCTGCTATTTTGTGGATGGAGAGTTACCTGTCTAACAGAACACAGAGGGTGTTCTTTAATGGAAGCCTCTCCAACATCATCAAGGTAGAGTCAGGCATTTCCCAGGGCAGCTGTCTAGACCCCTTTACTGTTTTCAATCTTTACTAATGACCTGCCACTGAGTAAAGCCAGTGTGTCCATGTATGCTGATGACTCCACACATTATCTTCCACAGCAAGTGAAATCACTGCAACACTTAACTAAGAGGTGCAGTCAGATTCAGAATGGGTGTCAACAAACAAGTTAGTCCTAAATATTTCAAAAACTAAAAGCATTGTTATTGGGACAAATCACTCACTAAACCTTAATCCTCAACTAACTTAAGCAAGTTGAGGAGACTAAACTGCTTGGAGTAACCCTGGATTGTAAACTGTCATGGTCAAACCATATTGATACAACAGTAGCTAAGATGGGGAGAAGTCTGTCCATAATAAAGTGCTACTCTGCCTCCTTAACAGCACTATCAACAAGGCGGGTCCTACAGTCCCTAGTTTTGTCACATCTGGACTACTGTTCAGTCGTGTGGTCAGGTGCCACAAAGTTACAATTGTCTCAGAACACGGCTGGCCCTTAAATGTACATGGAGAGCTTCCATCAATAACATGCATGTCAACCTCTCCTGGCTCAAAGTGGAGGAGTGACTACTGTATTTGTGAGAAGTATTGACATGTTGAATGCACCGAGCTGTCTGTTTAAACTACTAGCACACAGCTCAGACACCCATGAATACCCCACAAGACATGCCACCAGAGGTCTAGTCACAGTCCCCAAGTCAAGAACAGACTATGAGAGGCGCACAGTACTATATAGATCGATGAAAACATGGAACTATTCCACATCAGGTAACTCACGTAAGCAGTCAAATTTGATTTTAAAAAACAACAACAATACACCTTATGGAACAGTGGGGACTGTAAAGAGACACACACACACACACAGGCACGCACACACACACGATAACATACGCACCATACACACGCGTCACATGAGTTTTGTGTTGTAGATGTGTGGCAGTACATTAGTGGCCTGAGGGCACACAATGTGTTGTGAAATGTAATGTTTTTAAAATGGTATATAACTGCCTTAAAGTTGCTGGACCCCAGGAAGAGTTGCTGCCTTGGTAGCAGCTAATGTGGATTAATAATGAATACAAAACCATTTATCATCATCATGTTCATCATCGTCGCCATCATTTGCGTCATCGGAACTTAGTGACGGTTGATTAGCGTAGTTGATTATTACTTCTCTAGTTTGTCAGCCTTCTCCTCTCCATCCTGGATACGCCCCTTCAGCTCAGCCTGATGACTCTCCCACAAGGCCTGCTGCTCCTCACACACCCTCAGCTGGAGGAGAGAAAGACGGACACAGGTGGTTGACGGACACCCAGTTCCCTAGCCCCATACCATGAGCCCTTCATCTAGGAATCATCCCAGACACTCACCTTAGACACTTCACTCACCATCTACTAAACACGCCAAAAACAGTCATGTTTCAATCACTCATCTAACACAGTTGTATATATGAAAGTAGAGGCCTACATTAAATAGATTGAATCAATCCCGTCAGATCAGTGATAACACAAGAGACGACATACTATATTTTCAAGGTGATTGGAGCATGGCCGATGTGCTAATAACTCAGACTCTAGACTGTTAGAGAGGCAAGTCTCACACAGAGCTAAATGGGTCAGACTGCTCTGAGGGAAGCAATGAGTGAGCCTGTGTTTTGGCAGTCTCGTCAGAGTGACCTACCTTCTCCTGCACTAGGCAGAGTTGGTCTGATTTGGTCCGGACTTTTAACTGGAGCTGAGGAGAGACCAGTACACACATGAACACTTCACACAACATCTACAGACACTAAAAGCTGTTAGAGGAGCATAACGGCTACTGAGGGATAACAGAGAGTATCCCCCCCAAGGCCTTTCATCTCAGACTATAATGGACGTCAACACCTGTTGGCATCTGAGGCAGCTGGTGATTTCTTTCTCTTCGTCATCCTCTTCATCATCTGTACGGAGGACTTCTACCGTCTCATCCACTGAGCTGAGTCCCACAACACCATCATTTAAAACCTGAGATACACAAACACCCACACAGGTACAACCAATAAAAGATGCAAGGTTGCATATATGCACTGCCTCTTTTCCTGGCACTCAATCCAGCTCCATGTACACAGTCACGCCCCCTCTACCGTAGGACCAGTCAAGCCCCCTCTGCCGTACGACCAGTCAAGCCCCCTCTGCCGTACGACCAGTCAAGCCCCCTCTGCCGTACGACCAGTCAAGCCCCTGCCTGCCCCTCTGCCGTAAGGCCAGTCACGCCCCTGCCTGCCCCTCTGCCGTAGGGCCAGTCACGCCCCTGCCTGCCCCTCTGCCGTAGGGCCAGTCACGCCCCTGCCTGCCCCTCTGCCGTAGGGCCAGTCACGCCCCTGCCTGCCCCTCTGCCGTAGGGCCAGTCACGCCCCTGCCTGCCCCTCTGCCGTAGGGCCAGTCACGCCCCTGCCTGCCCCTCTGCCGTAGGGCCAGTCACGCCCCTGCCTGCCCCTCTGCCGTAGGGCCAGTCACGCCCCTGCCTGCCCCTCTGCCGTAGGGCCAGTCACGCCCCTGCCTGCCCCTCTGCCGTAGGGCCAGTCACGCCCCTGCCTGCCCCTCTGCCGTAGGGCCAGTCACGCCCCTGCCTGCCCCTCTGCCGTAGGGCCAGTCACGCCCCTGCCTGCCCCTCTGCCGTAGGGCCAGTCACGCCCCTGCCTGCCCCTCTGCCGTAGGGCCAGTCACGCCCCTGCCTGCCCCTCTGCCGTAGGGCCAGTCACGCCCCTGCCTGCCCCTCTGCCGTAGGGCCAGTCACGCCCCTGCCTGCCCCTCTGCCGTAGGGCCAGTCACGCCCCTGCCTTCCCCTCTGCCGTAGGGCCAGTCACGCCCCTGCCTGCCCCTCTGCCGTAGGGCCAGTCACGCCCCTGCCTGCCCCTCTGCCGTAGGGCCAGTCACAACCATGCCTACCTCTACTGTAGACGGTGTCTTGTCCTGCTCCAGACTCTCATTGATTAGACGGGCCACCTCACTCTCCTCTCCCTGCTTCTCCCGTCCAATAAAAAACCTGCAGTGAGGGACAATGACAAATCAGGACCCTGTGTTAAGTGACAACCAATCTGCTGAGAGAAAGTGTGTGAGAGCATGAGCCTGTCTGTGCTTGCATACCTGACAGAGCCAATGGTGTTCTTTAGCACGGTGGCAGCAAACAGCTGTGTGACTCCGACCAGACTGACCCCATCCACCTCCACTATCTGGTCATTCACCTGGATACTAACACACACACACAGATCTAAGATCAGCTTACAGCACCGCACTCACATCCTAACCATTAGAAAGGCATCATTGACCTTAGATTCTCACCGTCCGTCCTGTTGTGTAGCTCCGTTCTCTGTGATGGTCTTAACGAAGATCCCCAACTTCTCCAGCCCCTGGTCAGCCCCTACCCCCATCCCTATTATACTGATACCCAGGCCCTCCTCTCCTAGACAGACAGATGGGGGAGTTACACAAAGAGGTGTTAAAACAGAGAATTAAAGAGAGAGAGAGATGGTAAAGGGAATGAGAGAACAGTAGAGAGAAAAGGAGAGAGTAATATAAAGGAAGCAGTACAGCACAGAGGGAGTGAGCGCAACCTTTCTTTATCTGGACAGGGAAGACATCCATCTTGTCCACTCTCTTCTCCAGTTCATACTCAGCAGAGGCAGACACAGGGTCAACATCATCATTACGCCGGTCATAGTCTGCATTTGAGTAGGTCAGGAACACCTAAGTGTACACACAAACACCATTAGATCTTTCATAGTCAAGTTGTGTGTGTGTGTATGCATGCCTGTCTTTGACTGTCTTTGACTGGATCCTGACAAATCACTGCTATCTGGAGTTACTGCTAGCACACCGTGACCATCCTGTTTCTGCTAGTAGATCCTCCAGTAGGACTGGGGTGGGAGATGGGATTGGAAACAAGCTGTTGCAGATGCATAGTTTTAACACATAAAGCTTTGCAAATCCATGTGCTCTACTGCAGTTAAATCTCAGAGGCAGAGAACATCTTAGACAAAATGGTCCTTGAACAGTAATTGAATCCTAAACACACACACACAGTGAAATGTGTGCCAACTGTGTCGAACCCATTATGGCTCTCAGTATACTTGGTGGCCACACAAGGCCAGAGATGTCTGGGAGATTTAAAATCCTTACTGGACAAAAACATGCATTATGAGGCCCTAAAATAAACTGACTTGCAGTTTGGTAAGGCATGGGAGCTAACACTCATCCTGGGGGAGGAAAGCTGTTGATATATCACACTTATTCTGAGCTGAATACCTGACAGAGCATGTGAGATCCTGTCTGTCTCCTCTCAACCTAAAGGAATAGAATAGACTGGCTGTATGTTCATATTGTCCATCTATTCATCTGTTCTAGCCATGGTTTTCATCTTATTTCAACTATGAGGGCAAGACTTCCTCTCAAATAAAAATCTGGTATCACTTTATCAAACCTAAATGGGGTGAGTGTGAGTGAGGAAGGAAGTGTCAATGTGACGGGGGGGGTACCTTGATTGGTGCTGTAGAGAACTTAATCTTTCTCCTCTTAGCAGAATCCACATCATCATCATCCTCATGGGGAAGACTGGGAATCTCCTCATATTCCATAAAGAGCTGCTCCCAGTCCTTTCTGGGCCATTCCAAATCGTCATGACACTCCGACGAGTTCAGTTCCCCGTCCTCCACAAAGGCCTCATTCTCAATTCCAATGACGGCAGCAGATCCATTCTTCTCATCTCCTCTCTCAGTGCACTCCCCCTCTTCCCTCTCCTGCTCTTCCTTCACTTCCACTCTCCCTCTAGACTTTCTTTCCTCTTCTTCTTTTTCCCTGAAGTCAATCCCTCCATCTTCCAATCCGGCCTTCTCTTTCGCTTCCTCCTCTCCCTCTCTCACCTCCTCCCTCATCTTTTCTTTGTAGTCACTGCACATGGTTTCTCTCTCAAGTTTCTTTTCCTCCTGCTCTCCTGCCTCATCTCTTTTCACCTCTACCTCCACTTTCTCACCGTCTCCGGTTGTCCCCTCTTCTCTGTGCTGCTCTATTGCTTGTCTGATCGGTCTGTTTTCTCCGTCCATTCGCTCTTCCCTCTGTTCTGTCTCCTGCTGATTCATGTCTCTTTCTGATTCACTTTCCTGTTCAGTCACTTCAAGACTGTCAGGGAATCCCTCCACACACTCTACCATTCTGGGTTCTACTGGATGTTCAACCGTTCTCTTTTCCACCATTCTAGGTTCTACTGTTCTTTGTGCCGATGTAGATTCCACCATTCTAGGTTCTACTGTTCTTTGTGCCGATGTAGGTTCCACCATTCTAGGTTCTACTGTTCTTTGTGCCGATGTAGATTCCACCATTCTAGGTTCTACTGTTCTTTGTGCCGATGTAGATTCCACCATTCTAGGTTCTACTGTTCTTTGTGCCGATGTAGGTTCCACCATTCTAGGTTCTACTGTTCTTTGTGCCGATGTAGATTCCACCATTCTAGGTTCTACTGTTCTTTGTGCCGATGTAGGTTCCACCATTCTAGGTTCCACTTTGGATTCTTCAAACACATCATCCACCAGGTTATTCTCATTGCCCTCCTCCCTCTTGCCTTCCTCCTCTCCTTCATTACCGTCGCTCTCAGATGACTCATTCTTCACCTCCACTAGCTCAGCCCTTACAGTCCCAGCCCCTGACCCCTCTTTGGGGGTCAAAGGGACATCAGGGGTCATGTCAAGGTCATTAGGGTGGTTCCCCTCAGACAAACTCCTGTTGTACAGGGGGTCAGCATTAGGACTACTAGGGCTATAGAGGTCAGTCTGGTCAGAACAAGGGGAGACTGGGGTGAGAGGACTGGGGGAGTTGGAAGAAGGGGATGGAGGCTGAGAGTGGGGGGAGCTGGGTGCTGGGCAAGAAAGGTTGGATACATGGGAGAACACAAAGCCCTCACACACACTCCCATCTAACACACGTCGACCGTACACACTCCTGCGGTCTGATGGGTCAGTTGTAGGACTTCTACTGTCAGGGGAAAATGTCTCACTGTAGTGACCATTAACAGGGTGAAGGGGTGTAGGCAAACTGGTGTCCAGTGAGGAAGTGGCTGTATGGAGTTTTATGTTGGGTAGTGAAATGTGTATGTTCATGAGTTCTTTCCTTCTCTCCCCCTCTCCTTCACTTTCTGACATGGATGTCAGCTGCTCCCTATCTAACCTGCTCCTTGCACTCCCCCTTTCCTCCCCACTCTCCTCCACCAACCTCCTGCTATCTCTGCCAGGGCTGACCTTTAAACGTTGACCCCCACTGACCTTCTCAAAGAGCTTCCGGGTCACCGAGAACTTCTGGGCTAGAGCAGCTCTGTCTATCTCTGCTATCTCCTCTGCCTTAAACGGTTTATCTAGCATAGACAATTCTACGCTGGACATGCTGGCCACACTGCTCCGGACAGAGCTGGAGCTGAGAGGGTGTTTGGGCAGGGCCTGAGATAAGAGGTGGAGGTGGTGCTGTTGGCTGTCCATCTGGAGGAAGATGTTGTCTTTGATCTTAGTTCCTCTAGGGCTGAGGGACCCACCCCTGGTACCTTCACCAGGGTCACTCCCACTGCTAGTCCTGGTGTGAGGGACTGCCATGGATCCAGGTGAAGGGATTGAGGCGCCCAGGGAAGAAGGTCTAGGCATGGTCGCGGCATCCAAGGAGCATTTGATGGTGTGGAAGTCAGACTTGTAGGCGTTCCTGTGGGGGGAGGCGCTCCGGCCTTTATTGTCCGTCCGCATCATCTGGGGCTGGAGACAGGTGGAGAGGTACGGAGCTCAATGAAGGAGAGTCAAGTTAGCATGTATCCCTGATTAGACAGGTTTAGAGGGTACCTCTATTTCCAATCCAGTTAGGCTTTTTAGGACTCCACTGTCTACAGAGAAACACACTAGGCCAGAATCAGTTAACAGAGAAAAGTACAGTCATGGAATGGCACTGGTGCTTTTGACATGGTTGCAGAAGCAAAATCTTTATTTCATATCAAATTGTAATTTAATGGTTGTTTTACGTAACCTACTTCCAACTACCTAATAACCTTGTTCACCAGACACTTCCGGCCATGCGCAATTAGCCTGGCAATGAGGTTCCCTACCTACAAACAATTGGGTCCTTCCATTTGATTATAATCCCTTTTTTGACCGCACGCACCCCTTTTGATTTTAACTCAAATTTCCATACATACACTACATTAGCAAAAGGATGTGGACGCCTGCTCGTCTAACATTTCATTACAAAATCAGGTGCATTAATATGGAATTGGTCCTCCCTTTGCTGCTATAAAAGCATCCACTCTTCTGGGAAGGCTTTACACTAGATGTTGGAACATTGCTGTGGGGACTCCATTCAGCCACAAGAGCATTAGTGAGGTCAGGGCACGGATGTTGGGCGATTAGGCCTGGCTCGCATTTCCAATTCATTCCAAAGGTGTTCGATGGGGTTGAGGTCAGGGCTCTGTGCAGGCCAGTCTAGTTCTTCCACACTGGACCTCGCTTTGCGCATGGGGGCATTGTCATGCTGAAACAGGAAAGGACCTTCCCCAAACTGTTGACACAAAAAGTTGGAAGCACAGTATTGTCTAGTATGCCATTGTATGTTGTAGTGTTAAGATTTCCCTTCAATGGGGGAAACGGCCTAGACCGAATCATAAACGGCCTAGACCGAATCATGAAAAACAGCCCCTGACCACTATTCCTCCTCCACTATGCATTGGGGCAGGTAGCGTTCTCCTGGCATCCACCAAACCCAGATTCGTCCATGGGACCTGCCAGATGGTGAAGTGTGATCCATCACTCCAGAGAACACGTTTCCACTGCGCCAGAGTCCAATGGTGTCGAACTTTACACCACTCCAACCGACAACTGGCATTGTGCATTGTGATCTTAGGCTTG
Organism: Salvelinus fontinalis; assembly: GCF_029448725.1. NCBI lineage: Eukaryota > Metazoa > Chordata > Actinopteri > Salmoniformes > Salmonidae > Salvelinus > Salvelinus fontinalis. The sequence continues at coordinate 19,707,929 of NC_074681.1, read as the reverse complement.
TGTGTGGCTGCACGGCCATGGAAACCCATTTAATGAAGCTCCCGACTAACAGTTATTGTACTGACGTTGCTTCCAGAGGTAGTTTGGAACTTGGTAGTGAGTATTGCAACAGGACAGACGATTTTTACGCACTTCAGCACCCGGTGGTCCCGTTCTGTGAGCTTGTGTGGCCTACCACTTCGCGGCCGAGCCAGTGTTGCTCCTAGACGTTTCCGCTTCACAATAACAGCACTTACAGGGCAGAAATTTGACGAACTTGTTGGAAAGGTGGCATCCTATGACGGTGCCACATTGAAAGTCACTGAGCTCTTCATGTAAGACCTTTCTACTGCCAATGTTTGTCTATGGAGATTGCATGGCGGTGTGCTTGGTTTTACACCTGTCAGCAACAGGTGTGGCTGAAATAGCCATAATCCACTAATTTGAAGGGGTGTCCACATACTTTTGTGTATATATAGTGTATTCGTCCATGGTAGAAGTGGTCAGAAAGTGACTTTTTGGATCTGAATGCCAAAACATTCAGGAGATAGAGGTGCCCAAAGTTGACCCGTTATGCATACCCCACCATACCACGAGACATCCATTTCTTCATCAGTGGAAAATATAAACGGTTGAGTTTGATATCATTTAAAAGCTTACAAAAAAGGTTGGCAAATTGTTAAATTCTTCATAAAAAAAATAGAAAAACATTTGTTGCCTTTAACGTAAATGAATTACTATTTTTCGCATCGGTTGTAGCTTAGACCCTATTTTACATCGGAGGTGTTTGTGTCGTGCCAGCCAGGTTGAGACATGCTCTTGAATACAGGGTGGGTGTCATGTTATGGCTGATAAATGTACTGAAATGGAAATAAAATTGACATTTTAACTTTCAAATGGTACCACAAAGATGGTTGGAGGTCCACACATCAGATAATGTTGAATTGAATATCAGTTTTAAATTACACCGTCAATTAAAATGTCAATAGGAAACCTATTAAAATCATAGAAATATACATAGAATAGACATTCCCATTAAACAACCACGAGCGTTTAACACTAATACTTTTCAGTCTTCTTCCTCTTGCGAGTCGCGACAGAGCTGAGCCAAACAGCTTTTCGCCGTAGCCTACAACCGGCCGCCTGAGCCATGGGGCAAATTAAAATAGGGGGTGCAAGCATATTTTTAGAAGTGGTCAAATTGAGTGTGATCTGATTTTGGAACCCCGCTCGCCCCAAGATGAATGATTTTGACCACAATCCACTGCTTGTATTGGTGCAGCTACTGTAGAAACCACAAGTGTCTATCCTATGTAGAATGAAAAGTCGCCCGCGAAAGAAAATTCCACAAAGTTGTTTATCTATGACGCAGCAGTCTAAAGCACTGCATTTCAGTGCTAGAGGTGTCACTACAGACCCTGGTTCAATCCCGGGCTGTATCACAACCGTCAGTGATTAGGAGTCTCATAGGGCGGCGAATAATTGGCCTAGTGTCGTCTAGGTTAGGGGAGCTTTTGGCCGGGGTAGGCCATTGTTGTAAAATAAGAATTTGTTCGTAACTGAATTGCCTAGTTATATTCATTTAAAGTTGCCCTCTGGTGGGGGGCCTTTAAGCTGACATTCGACGGTGGGTGGACCGGCAGCCATCTTTGTGGTAGTTATTGGAAGTAAAAATCTGTATTTAATTTAAATTTCAATGGTGTACCAGCTAAATTGCAGTGGTCTGAAGGGACAGGTTCCTTCTATGAATTATATTTCTATGATTGACATGACAACCACCCAGTATTCAAGAGTATGCTGTCTCTCAAATGATGATGGGCAAACAACACATACACCGCAGGAGGTAGTCAGAACAGATTCTGAACCTGCGCTTTCTTACAGCTGCATTGAGGTCAGACAGACTTCATGTTTAGATTAAGATACTTGGAATTGACTGGCAAAATGTACCTCAATCTAGGGACGAGAAATGCTTTATACTCCGAATTGTCCCATGAACCCAATTCACACTGAGAATTTTGAACGACTGCTCGTTCTAGGCAGTTGTTCAATCTTCTCATTTAACAGTTGGGATAATGGGACCATTATCAGTACAATTCATTGCTCATCCCTGGAATGAGGTACATTCGCCAAGCCATATCTCAGACTGGCTATGTGGGCTCTTAATCTAAACAGCTGTAAGCAAGTGTAGGCTCCCAATATATTCTGGCTACCTCAGATAATTTACACCCTAATTTACATTACAACATTTGAAAATACAAAATCTGAGTTCATGCATTTTTTGAGAATTCACATTAAAAGGTTAAAAAAATTGCAATTATTTATTAAAAAAACCATTTTCAAGGAATGATTCAATTGTTTGATAACCATGCTTTTAAAATTCATATCAAACTCAACCATTCATCTTCTCCAGTGATGAAGACATGGATGTCTCATGGTATGGTGGGGTATGCAAAAGGGGTCAACTTTGAGCACCTCCATCTCCTAAATGTTTTGGCATTCAGGTCCAAAAGAAAAATCACTTTCTGACCACTTACTTCTACAATGGGCAAATGTGTTAAGTTTTGTTCAAATCAAAAGGGGTGCGGTGAAAAAGTAGCTAAAATCAAATGGAATGACCTAATTATAACATAAAACAACAATATAACGACATTTAGGCCTACTTAGCGTACAGTAGGCTACTGTTAAATTCAGTATTATATCCGACCATAAAATGTTATAGGCCTATTGGGTCTTGAAAAGCTGAAGTTCGTGAGACAATCACAACTGTTCGCAACGCTGAAAGACAACCACAGCGCATTCAAAATCAGGTCAAGTTGATTCATGTCGCTATTCAAGTTTAACAGTATTTATAATCACCAGTATTGTCCCTTCGTCCGCGGCTTTAGAAACACTGATTGAATTGTCCTCGGTTCATTGCAGAAATGACAAATTTGTCCACTCGCCCCACCTTGCGCCAACAGCGCGCGCTCCCTTCAATCAGCACCTGGCGCGCCACCAGAGACCCGATTACAGTGAAAGTGCGCATGCACGAAACGCTTTCATATCATATTCAGGTATATTCTCCATCCTATAGAAATGTCTTTGAGAAGGACTTTGGCTGGCATAAGCCTGTGTTCTCAGCATGCTTACAGAGGACAGATGGCGGCTCATGTCACTAAATACTGAAATTGGATTATCTCACTGTAATCCTGTGTAAACTACCTTGGTGTTAACACTTACATCACAGCCAGGGAGAGGGGGAGTAGCCTATCACAGAGACGAACGTGATAATAAATGTAACCCTCTCCATTTAACACACACTACAGTGACAAGTGAGGGAATCCATTGGGAATAATAATAATAATGATTATCATATTGTGCTAATAATGAACCATTAATACCCCGAAGAGCCATTCTGAAGACTGGTGCCAAGGTGGCCGGGGTGCCAATCAGTCCGTTTGAGGTCTGTCCTGTTTGGCTATTGATGCTCACACAGAGAAACCTGCTGTCCAGACTCTTAGCCATATTGCTACAAAGCCAGAGGTGACTGAAGAAGACAAGAAGTGTACTACGCTAATGTACACTGTTCTGGACCTGTGGTTGGAAAAGGAGACACACCCTGTCCGACTGCTTAGCTGCTAGTCAATCAATCAAACTATTAGAAAATCAATCAATCAATAAATTACTTTCAGCCTACTTAACAGTTTCCTAAGTAAAATTAATTTCCACGTTGAAATGTACTGTACAGTACATATTCACCATTCACAAAAGGAACTAAAGTGGAGCAGCTTACCTGCAGCCAGCTCTGCCTCTCCTCCTGGCAGGCAGATTAGAGTGGAACAGAGCAGAGTGGAACAGAGTAGAGTGGAACAGAGCAGAGTGGAACAGAGCAGAACAGAACAGAGTGAAACAGAACAGAGTGGAACAGACCAGAGCAGAGTGGAACAGAACAGAGTGGAACAGAACAGAGTGGAACTGAACAGAGCAGAGTGGAACAGAACAGAGTGGAACAGAACAGAGCAGAGTGGAACAGAGCAGAGTGGAACAGAACAAAGTGGAACAGAACAGAGCAGAGTGGAACCAAACAGAACAGAGTGGAATAGAGCAGAGTAGAACAGAGTAGAGTGGAACAGAGTAGAGTAGAACAGAGTAGAGTGGAACAGAGTAGAGTGGAACAGAGCAGAGTGGAACAGAGTAGAGTAGGCTGTAGAGAGTATTGGGGCTATGGTGAGTTCTGACCTGGATATGGAACCATTCTCCCAGGAGGCACTGGGACCTAGATTATATAAATACCACCCACTGTACAGAAGGGAGGGAGAGAGAGGTGGAGAAGGATAGAGGAATGTGGGGGAGAGGAGTGAGAGAGAGGGAGGGAGGTGGGGGGAGAGAGAGTAGGAGGGAGGAGAAAGAAAAGAGAGAGAAAGACTAAAAGTGATGGGTAGGGGAGCATTGTCCTCCATCTTATATCTGCTAAGAGATATAGGATGTTGGTTCATTACCATTAGACCTTCTGCCCTTGGTTTGTTTCTTTCTGCCCTAATTGTTTCCAGACCAACTTTGATCTCAGACAAATCACGAGAGAAAGCCAACAACAATAACAGCAGCAGTTATTTGTGTGCTCTCAACTATGTGTGTGTGTGTGTGTGTGTGTGTGTGTGTGTGTGTGTGTGTGTGTGTGTGTGTGTGTGCGTGCGTGCGTGCGTGCGTGCGTGCGTGCGCGTGTGTGTGTGTGTGTGTGTCAGCTGTGGGGCAGAGTTCGGCAGCCAATCGTGACCCAGATGGAGGTCTATAGGTAAAAATCATATCAACAAGCTCTTATTTCGCTTTTATTTCATGTAAAAAAATAAGAAGATTACACTGCTCTGAAAACTGAAACTGTTCCTGAGATATTTACTTTTTTAGAAACAACTTTCAATATCAAACTCACAAAAATTATAATTACACAATTACACACACTTACATTAACATTAGCTAATTGTGATTGTAGCCATTTTGAAGAACCAGAAAGAAAACTATCAAGGTGTAATCATTGAAAATCGGTACAACAATTGAAAATAGGTACAACAGGACTAACACAGTGGCATAAAGTGCATTTGGAAAGTATTCAGACATCTTAACTTTTTCCATATTTTATTATGCTACTTGTCTCTATGCTTATGTTTGAAGGTCAACGTTCATCTTTACGTCGATGCTGACTAGTCTCCCAGTCCCTGCCGCTGAAAAACATCCCCACTGCATCATGCTGCCACCACCATGCTTCACCGTAGGGGTGGGGTCAGATTTTCTCCAGGCTTGGTATTCAGGCCAAAGAGTTCAATCTTGGTTTCATCAGACCAGAGAATCTTGTTCCTCACGGTCTAAGAGTCCTTTAGGTGCCTTTTGGCAAACTCCAAGTGGGCTGTCGTGCCAATTTACAGAGGAGTGGCTTTCATCTGGCCACTCTACCATAAAGGCCTGATTAGTGGAGTGCTGCAGAGATCGTTGTCCTTCTGGAAGGTTCTTCCATCTCGACAGAGGAACTCTGGAGCTATGTCAGAGTGACCCATCGCACTTCTCCTCATATTGCTGTTTGGCTGGGCAGCCAGATCTAGGAAGAGTCTTGGTGGTTCCAAACTTTTCAATTTAAGAACGACAGAAGCCACTGTGTACTTGGTGACCTTCAATGCTGCAGTAATGGTTTGGCACCCATCCCCAGATCTGTGCCTCGACACAATCCGGTCTCGGAGCTCTACAGCCAATTCTTTCAACCTCATGGCTTGGTTGTTGCTCTGACATGCACTGTCAACTGTGGGACCTTTTATAGACAGGTGTGTGCCTTTCCAAATCATGTCCAATCAATATAATTTACCACAGGTGGACTCCAATCAAGTTGTAGAAATATCTCAAGGCTGATCAATGGAAACAGAATGCACCTGAGCTTAATTTCGAGTCTCATAGAAAAGGGTCTGAATACTTATGTAAAAATTGTATTTTTTTATATATTTTTTTAGACATTAACAAAAAATTATAAAATCCTGTTTTTCGCTTTGTCATTATGCCGTTTTGTGTGTAGATTGATGAGGTTAATAATTTTGGGGGGAATAAGGCTATAACGTAACAAAATGTAGAAAAAGCCAAGGGGTCTGAACACTTTCCAAATAGAGATACAGACCAAAAACGAATGTCCATTAGAGAGGACAAAAATGAATGGCTGGGTCTCTGGAGGATAGAGGACCAGTGGCAACCCGTCATTCAGGGCAGTTGGGGAATGTTATTTTTAATGCCTGTTTTGCATGATATTTTAGCCGTGCTTCTACACCTGCATTGCTTGCTGGTTTGGGGTTTAAGGCTGGGTTTCTGGACAGCACTTTGAGATATCAGCTGATGTAAGAAGGGCTATATAAATACATTTGATTTGATTTGATCAATATGTGTCACATATCAGTTTGCAAACAATCAACAAAAAAACTAAAATTGGAGTTAATGAAGCTGCATGCAAACAAGGTCTCTTTTTGCTTTCTTGAATAAGGCAGCTCCAAAATGCAGGTGTTTCAGCCTAGCTCAGTGCTTTCTGTGGTGGTGGAGCAGCCAGTGGAAATACAGAGCATAGGGTTTGGTTAAGTTCTCTAGCTGCGCCATGATTGGCTCAGTTTTCTGTCACTCATTGGGACACTATGTCACCGCAAGATCTACAGACAGAGCTTGAAAATTCAAGCCCCTTGGGTGCTGTCATAGAGTTACATTAGATGTGCCCGTCCAAGAAGGCTCAAGGTCATTGGCCACAGATAAAATGACGTCAAATCACGTTATATCAACTGTAGCTTTGATTGGACCGATCATGTCAACATCATACTTTCAAAATCTTAGCTAGCAGTCATCATCATGAATCACGTCGACAATCTACTGGAAAATCCTTTTCAAAACTTGTCATATGAACAGAAGAAATTATAGATAAAAGGTATCAGTGCTTTTTGGCCATTGGACATAAACATTGTTGGATATTGTAAATTCAACAATGAGTGGTTTGGAAGGAATCAGTGGCTAACTGCAAGCATTGCAAAGCAATCACTAGCCTGCTATTCAGTGGAGTGTATGTGTGTTCCAAGTCTGGGTTTAAGGGTCTCTTTTCCAAGCTTCAACATTGGAGCATTCCAGCATGACTTCTGCCGCATTCAAAACAAATGGAAACTAGGAACTGGGAAATCTCAGACTTTAGTGAGTTCAAGACAACTGGGAACTCAGAAGAAAACGAGCTCCGACTGGGAAAATACATTCTAAATGGTCATCCAACTCAGAAGTCAGGAACTTGGGCTTCTTTCTATAGCTCCGACCTGAAAATCACTAACGTCATGATTCGAACTTGTTTTTTTCCAGAGTTCCCAGTTGTCTTGAAAGCACCAAAAATCCATATAACGCCAGAATTTGATGACAAAGTTTGATGACGAAATTTGCCCACAAAGGACCGCCACACCACCTTCCTGCTCAAGTGAGCACAGTACAACAAGGTGAGTCCAAAAATGCATTGTATGCTGCTGCATAAATTATGTAATATGCCAGGAAGATATGTATTCTGTAGCTAAGAAAGTATGTTGTGTATGTTGTGTAGTGAGCTGTTAATTTTTATTTATTTACATTTTATTTTATTTCACCTTTATTTAACCAGGTAGGCAAATTGAGAACACGTTCTCATTTACAATTGCGACCTGGCCAAGATAAAGCAAAGCAGTTCGACACATACAACAACACATAGTTACACATGGAGTAAAACAAACATACAGTCAATAATACAGTGAAAAATAAGTCTATATACAATATGAGCAAGTGAGGTGAGATAAGGGAGGTGAAGGCAAACAAAATATATATATAAATAAATAAAAATATAAAAAGGCCATGGTGGCGAAGTAAATACAATATAGCAAGTAAACAAATAAATAAAATAAAAAGTAGAGATAGTAGAGATAGAAAAAGTAGAGATAGAAATAATGGGGTGCAAAGGAGCAAAATAAATAAATAAATAAATACAATAGGTAAAGAGGTAGTTGTTTGGGATAAATTATAGATGGGCTATGTACAGGTGCAGTAATCTATGAGCTGCTCTGACAGCTGGTGCTTAAAGCTAGTGAGGGAGATAAGTGTTTCCAGTTTCAGAGATTTTTGTAGTTCGTTCCAGTCATTGGCAGCAGAGAACTGGAAGGAGAGGCGGCCAAAGGAAGAATTGGTTTTGGGGGTGACCAGAGAGATATACCTGCTGGAGCGCGTGCTACAGGTAGGTGCTGCTATGGTGAGCTGAGATAAGGGGGTACTTTACCTAGCAGGGTCTTGTAGATGACCTGGAGCCAGTGGGTTTGGCGACGAGTATGAAGCGAGGGCCAGACAACGAGAGTGTACAGGTCGCAGTGGTGGGTAGTATATGGGGCTTTGGTGACAAAACGGATGGAACTGTGATAGACTGCATCCAATTTATTGAGTAGGGTTTTGGAGGCTATTTTGTAAATGACATCACTGAAGTCGAGGATTGGTAGGATGGTCAGTTTTACAAGGGAGTGAAGGATGCTTTGTTGCGGAATAGGAAGCCAATTCTAGATTTAACTTTGGATTGGAGATGTTTGATGTGAGTTTGGAAGGAGAGTTTACAGTCTAACCAGACACCTAGGTATTTGTAGTTGTCCACATATTCTAAGTCAGAGCCGTCCAGAGTAGTGATGTTGGACAGGCGGGCAGGTGCAGGCAGCGATCGGTTGAAGAGCATGCATTTAGTTTTACTTGTATTTAAGAGCAAATGGAGGCCACGGAAGGAGAGTTGTATGGCATTGAAGCTCGCCTGGAGGGTTGTTAACACAGTGTCAAAAGAAGGGCCAGAAGTATGCAGAATAGTGTCGCCTGCGTAGAGATGGATCAGAGAATCACCAGCAGCAAGAGCGACATCATTGATGTATACAGAGAAGAGAGTCGGTCCAAGAATTGAACCCTGTGGCACCCCCATAGAGACTGCCAGAGGCCCGGACAACAGACCCTCCGATTTGACACACTGAACTCGATCAGAGAAGTAGTTGGTGAACCAGGCGAGGCAATCATTAGAGAAACCAAGGCTGTCGAGTCTGCCGATGAGGATGTGGTGATTGACAGAGTCAAAAGCCTTGGCCAGGTCAATGAATACGGCTGCACAGTATTGTTTCCTATCGATGGCGGTTAAGATATCGTTTATGACCTTGAGCGTGGCTGAGGTGCACCCATGACCAGCTCTGAAACCAGATTGCATAGCGGAGAGGGTATGGTGGGATTCGAAATGGTCGGTAATCTGTTTGTTGACTTGGCTTTCGAAGACCTTAGAAAGGCAGGGTAGGATAGATATAGGTCTGTAGCTGTTAGGGTCAAGAGTGTCCCCCCTTTGAAGAGGGGGATAACCGCAGCTGCTTTCCAATCTTTGGGAATCTCAGACGACACGAAAGAGAGGTTGAAAAGGCTAGTAATAGGGGTGGCAACAATTTCAGCCCAATAACAGCCCACATGCCTCATCCTCATAATTTTGGCCCTTTTCCACTCATAATTTAGCCTACTGTTCTGACTTGGTGGTGCACATGTAGCCTATAGCCTGTTTTATAGAAATGTCATCATTGAGTAAGAGCTTTCATTGTCTGCTTATATGCCCCCTTTATTTATCCTACGGTTCTGACTTGGTGTACAGGGTGAATACTGTAAGAACGACCCATGTTCTGAATTCTGTCACTGTACATTTCAAAAGTGCTGAACAAATAGTTATATTGACTACATTCGTCCTAGCTCGTTCATTAATGTCTTAATCGAAATTACGGATTGCCTCTTATCTGCTCACCCCCCCTTTTGCCATAGTTTGTACATCTCAATTATCTGTCGAAAACCACATTTGTTTAAGCAAGTCAGCCTTATCAGCTATGTTGTTTTTAAAAGGCAGTAAATGAGGCTGAATGAACTGTTTTGCTGCCAGACAAGGCTCCGCTGATAGCCAGGTGTAGCAGTGGTAAGATTTTGGGACTCCTGTTGGGAAAGCTTTATGTAGGCCCTAAGAGTTTGTGGGAATCATTTGTCACCATTATAATGCAATTAAAGTATTGTTTAGTGTTGTGTAGTGGCTTGCTGGCATGCATCTAAAACATATTTTTTTAGTTTGCCCCACCAAGATTTACATGCTAAAATCGCCACTGTGGAGGACCATATTTAGAGTTTCTCACATCCACCAGGAGATCACACAGTTGACATGATTTAATCATCAGGACATTCAAAAACACTCTTTATTAACACCCTATGGTTGGAACACAAACACACAATTCTTTATAATTTCTGGGGTCTATGGCTCTGAGACACGTACAGCAACACTGCCATCTACTGTTCAGAAGTGCATACTGCTGGTTAGGTGCTGCGCTCCCATGAGGACAGCTGAAGAACACTTTTAAGTTCCAGATAGAACCTTCTGTTTCCTTAGTGTAGGCACTCCTAGATCTAAAATGAATGGATAGCCTAAAGTGTTAGGAATAAATCAAACATTTTACTCAGTCTATCAGAAGGCAAGGTGAAACAATGAACATAATGCTTAAATATCTAGTAGTGTCTAAGGGGTTGGGACACAGAATTCCTCTCTCTCCTACTTTGTCTGTCACATACATGTTTCAGTCATTTAGTGTGTCTCCTATCCAGAGCAACTTACAGTAGTGAGTGCATACATATTCATACTGGTCCCCCAAGGGAAATGAACCCACAACCCTGCGTTGCAAGCACCATGCTCTACCAACTAAGTCACACAGTCCCCCTCTGAGACATGCAGTGTCAGCTTCCTGTGGTGTTGTAGAGGACACATTCATTACACTGTGTTAAACCTCTACTTCAGACAGCTGGCACAAATACACATACACACACACACACACACACACACACACACACACACACACACACACACACACACACACACACACACACACACACACACACACACACACACACACACACACACACACACACACACACACACACACACACACAATAGATAACCTAGCTGGAACTAATAGCTCCCACTAGTATGGGAATCCCAGCTAACTTAATCTGTCAGAATGAGGTTTTGTGTGTGTGTCTGTCGTCTGTGTTTTTCCATCGCTGAACACAACAGCACATCTCCTGCCTCCTTCTTTCATCAGCGGACATCAACATCCCCTTTTTCTCTCCCTCCCTCTACCACTCCCTGAGACCACACTGCAGGCCAGAGGAGAGGGAGTCAATCAATTCAAAGGGCTTTATTGGCATGGAAAACATATATTTACATTGCCAAAGCAAGTGAAATATATAACTAAACAAAAGTGAAATAAACAATCAGTAATTAACATTAAACATTACACTCAAAAAAGTTTCAAAGGAATAGAGACATTTCAAATGGCATATTATGGCGATCAATCTCTCCCTCCCTCTCATCTCCTTTTATCCCTCTTCTCTCCATTACCACCCCTTCTATCTCTATCTCCCTGTCCATCTCGCGCTCCACATCTTCTGTAGGAGAGTCTGTCTTCTCTCTCTCAACATCGGCCTGAAGGAAGTACTGTATATTTTGGCACTCACTGAATCTCAAACACTTCCTGTTTCCTCCCCCCATGCTGGTGGCGTCTTTCTTTTCCCCCAACGCAGTTAAGCCAAAACCATGCCCCGTTATTCAGAGGGGCGTTCTACAACGCTTTGAGCGCTCTCCATGTCCGGAAGTGAATATCAGGTAGCGCAAAATTTCAGTCACTGATTAATAACATTTGCCCTTGTATTTCAAGATCGAAAAATAAAATAACATAATGTCGTGGACAGTACTAGCCATTAATGTCCCTTAACGCTCAAAGACAGATTAAATGGCTGTAGCATAGCGTATTCGACTGAATGATTAGCGAATAAATATTTGAGAAATTATGAATAATAAGCATATGATTTTACCTGATAATAGACTACTAATGATAATATAACAACTTCGAATACTGAGCTAGTAAAGTTAAGTAGCTGAGGTTAATTTAGCTCACTTTCAATTGAGGGAATTCAGCAGAGTTCTCTGAGACATTTTTGCAACTCATTGATACTCTGAAAAGAAATACATGGGCAAATGTTACCAAACATGATAAAAATAGGCCTGCATTACGACAGGCAGCTAATTGTTAAATTACACTTTCCAACTTTACCTTGGAAGGCCACTGTCTCTGCGCTGATCGTCTGTGAGCGAGACAACGCTAGCTAGCCAATGGGAGCGTAGTAGAACGTTCCTCTGAATAACAGGGCGTGGTTTTGGCAAAACAGCGTTGGGAAAAGTAAGACGCTTCCTGGTGCCGTGACACTGTCGTTGTGGTGACAGGCTGTAATTGTGGGGACAGACAGCCCGTCACCGCTGGCTCTATCTATACTGTTCCACCAAACTCAGAAGCTTCACACACCATATAATCACAGTAGAATTCGATTTTAATTTCTATTCATTCTATATCTATGGATCTGTGTTCCATGAATTATTTATCAGAATTCTTTATTTATTAGTGTTCCATGTGCAATATCTTGAAAATTCAACCATTAATAAAAATATACTGTTTTGTTTATTAAGATAGTGTCTGTCTCACACATGTCATTCCATTATATCTGCTGCTGATGCTGATCAGTGATTGATTATTGACCACTGAATAGCTCCCCACATTCAATCAGCTAATTTACTGCATTTGAACACATTTTGCCATGGTGCAGAGAAAAATGTGCAGTTTTATAGTGCTATTCTACAGATTTTGTCATGAAGCTAATAGAAAATGAGCTAAAGGTTGATTGATTTCCTCCTCTCTTCCTCTCTTTTCAGTTATGGTATGAAAGGACTGAATAGGTGAAGACAATTTCATTAATCTAGTCAGTATCACTATCATCAACACATTACACGTTTCTGAAAAAATAATATCTAAACCTTTTTATTATCAACTCGAAGAATGATATATTTAAAAAAAAATTATAGCCAATTATTTAGCAAATCAATTTCACTCGTTGGTTGGTAATGTCCTGAGGGGGTAGAGTGGCCTCATAACGTCAAACCTCAGCCCTGGATCAGCCCAGTGGCGGAGTCGCGAGTTCAGGTCATGAACGACTACTGCACAGATAACCACCACGCTGAAGCCGCCTTCAGCATCTCCCGGTTTCTCAATCCCACACACCCATTCTCTGGAAAGATGGTCGCTATAGAAACATCACCCAACTCGTCTCCCTCGGATGAATGGGTCGGCTGTCTGGATAAAAGGTGGGTAATAAACGTTCCCGCCTTTTGGGTCACGGCATCCTCAACCGCTGAAAACAACGAATTTGGGTTCCATCATTAATCAGGGTCAACATGACAAATCGTAATCTTAACCGGTAATCTCTGATTGTGTGCATGCCTGAGTGCGAAGGCGGCTTTGTTATTGCGTATCAAATGTCATTGACATATTCACATTCGGTCGAGGTACTAATTGAAGACCATTCCCAGGTTAGGTTATTCATAGGGCATTTACCTGCTGTGTTTGTCTATTTGCTAGTCGTTCACAAAGGCGTTGTAGGTTCATGGTTTTCTTTTTGACTTGTTAATCCTCCTCACCACCCGCAGCATTATCACTTTTATCTGTTATGAATTCAGACCGATTTTTTTTGTAGTCTGCGATGCGTAAATTTTACCTACAAAAAACAGTCGTGTGTGTAGGGTTGGTTTATTTCTGGGCGTGAGGCAGGTTTGCGCAAATCCAATCTATTCATTGCAGGGGAATTTGTCAGCCGGCACTGTAAAAAACATTGTGTTGAATCTACTTTTAAAAAATGAACGCAACAACAAAACACTTACTCTTATTTGTAGATGAAACGTCACATTTTTTTTGTTGTAAAAAAATATTTCATAAATTGTTTGGGATTTACACAAATAAAATAAATCCATGGAATTTATAATAGCCATAAAGTTGTGTTGGATTTAATGATAATGTGGTAATATATGAGTTGATGTCACGCACATATTTAGTACAGCTAGTGTTAATAAAACTCTTAATGTTTAACATTGTTTTATCTATTTCATAATTTGCCATTTTAACCCATTTTTTTGTCAGGCATTGTTGAGCACAGTGCTTAATCCACCAGCAGTAGTCTACCTGGAGGTAGAACTGCATGCATCGCATGACGCTGAATTAACCTCTGTTTTTAAGAATGGGTGGCCTGATCATTGAACGTACATTTGTCAGGTTTTGATATCGTTCGTCATAATACATTACACCTCATGACATAACAAGCTGCTTAATACTAATATAGAAATAGAATTGTATTTCTTCGAATATGCTTACAACATTCTGTGAAATAATCACAAAGTCAAACATTTTTGAATTACCCACAATCCTCTAAAAACGGGCAAGTGGTTCCAATAATTTATTGTTAAGTGTAGAGAGATATTATTATTAATATTAAAATGTACTCAATTGATCCTTTTAAACATTTTGTTGGGTTGGCTAAATTAAATGAACAAATCTTTGAAATTACTTTTATTCAATTTCTGTTGGTTGTTTTTTTGAGTCAATTTCAATTCACCCCAGAATATATTTTTTTTATAGTGTTTGTGCACTCACTCTCACTTACTCTCTGGTTCCTTGTACACACACACACACACACACACACACACACACACACACACACACACACACACACACACACACACACACACACACACACACACACACACACACACACACACACACACACACACACACACACACAGCCATATAAGAACCAGTGGCAAATATTGAATCTGTATCTGCAGGTTAATGTAGTTTGTATTGAACACAGTTCAAAGATCTCATGAGAATATTAGCCTTGAGATGCTTGGGAATGGAGTGGAATAAGATTGATTGATAGCATTGAGCAGAATAGAATAGGCTAGAAGAGGTCGACGGCCAGCATGAGTAAGACATTTAAGTGTTTTAACCCTTGCAAGGCTGCCGGCCCAGACGGCATCCCAAGCCGCGTCATCAGAGCATGTGCAGAGAGCCCTGGCGGAGTGGTGCTAGGAAAATAACCTCTCCCTCAACAAAATGAAGGAGCTGATTGTGGATCCCCAACAGGGTCGCAGTGGAGAGGGTGAAAAGCTTCAAGTTCCTCTGCATGCACATCACTGACAACCTGAAACGGTTCATCCACACGGACAGTGTGGTGAAGAAGGCACAACAACGCCTCTTCAACCTTAGGAGCCTGAAGAAATTCTGACATTGCTCATTCTGATATTTCTTAATTTCTTTATTTTGGATTTGTGTTTATTCTTTTGTATTGTTAGGTATTACTGCACGATTGGAGCTACCGACATGAACATTTCGCTGCACCTGCAATAACATCTGCAAAATATGTGTACGCGACCAATAAAATGAATTTGATTTGATATCCACAGGTAACCATCGGCAATGGGAGCTCATTACTCTCTCTGTCTCCCCCTCTCTGTTTCTCTATTTCCTTCTTTGTGAAGTTAGGAAACAGAGAAATGTTTCTAATGGTAATAGGAATCCTTACCTGCCCAGTCAGTGTAGATGAAGGAAAGGAGACAAGGAAAGGAAGCCATGTTAAACTGTTGAGATGCAGCCATTGAAAATGCTGGTCATAGCCCCCCCTTGTGTTAGTCCATCCCCCTGATGGTGGATGTCAGGTTACGGCGGGCATGATGGACACCCACACACACACACACCCACACACACACACTGTCCAAATCAATAAGCCCAGGCAACAATGATAAATCAGCTAACTGTTACAGAGCTAATGCCAGTGTATGCGTGTGTGTCTCTCTGTGTGTGGACTAGAGGTTGACCGATTTTGATTTTTCAACACCGATACCAATAATTGGAGGACCAAAAAAAGCCGATACTGATTAATAGGCCGATTCTTTTATATATAAAAAAAGATATATATATATTTGTAATAATGACAATTACAACAATACTGAATGAACAATGAACACTTTTATTTTAACTTAATATAATACGTAAATAAAATCAGTTTAGTCTCAAATAAATAATGAAACATGTTCAATTTGGTTTAAATAATGCAAAAACAAAGTGTTAGAGAAGAAAGTAAGAGTGCAATATGTGCCATGTAAAAAAGCTGACATTTAAGTTCCTTACTCAGAACATGAGAACATATGAAAGCTGGTGGTTCCTTTTAACATGAGTCTTCAATATTCCCAGGTAAGAAGTTTTAGCTTGTAGTTATTATAGGACTATTTCTCTCTGTACCATTTGTATTTCATAGACCTTTGACTGACTATTGGATGTTCTTATAGGCACTATAGTATTGCCAGCCTAATCTCGGGAGTTAATAGGCTTGAGGTCATAAACAGCGCTGTGCTTCAAGCATTGCGAAAAGCTGCTGGTAAACGGAGGAAAGTGCAGTTTGAATGATTGCTTACGAGCCTGCTGCTGCCTACCACCGCACAGTCAGACTGCTCTATCAAATCATAGACTTAATTATAATATAATAAAAACACACAGAAATACGAGCCTTAGGTCATTAATATGGTCAAATCTGGAAACTATCATTTTGAAAACAAACAATTATTCTTTCAGTGAAATACAGAACCGTTCCGTTGTAACGGCTTTCCTCCTCCTCTTCATCCGAAGAGGAGGAGCAGGGATTCGACCAAAACGCAGCGTTGTGAAGTGACATGATTTATTTAAACAAGACGAAAAAACACAAAAACGAAATACACTTGAATAATTAACAAAATAACAAAACGGAGTAGATAGACCTGGACATGGAACTTACATAAATACACGAAGAACTCACGAACAGGAACAGACTACATAAACCGAGACAGTCCCGTGTGGCGTGACAAACACTGACACAGGAGACAACCACCCACAAACAAACAGTGTGAAAACACCTACCTTAATATGACTCTCAATCAGAGGAAATGAAAACCACCTGCCTCTAATTGAGAGCCATATCAGGTCACCCTTAAACAAACATAGAAACACATAACATAGACTACCCACCCAAACTCACGTCCTGACCAACTAACACATACAAAAACTAACAGAAAACAGGTCAGGAACGTGACATCCGTATTTTATCTAACGGGTGTCATCCCTAAGTCTAAATATTGCTGTTACATTGCACAACCTTCAATGTTATGTCATAATTCTGTAAAATTCTGGCAAATTAATTACAGTCTTTGTTGGGAAGAAATGGTCTTTACACAGTTCGCAACGAGCCAGGCGACCCAAACTGCTGCATATACCCTGACTCTGCTTACACTGAACGCAAGAGAAGTGACACAATTTCACGCACCGCATTGATTATATGCAACGCAGGACAAGCTAGTTAAACTAGTAATATCATCAACCATGTGTAGTTAACTAGTGATTTATGTTAAGGTTGATTGTTTTTTATAAGATAAGCTCAATGCTAGCTAGCAACTTACCATGGCTCCTTGCTGCCTGTACTCACGTAACAGGTGGCCAGCCTGCCAAGCAGTCTCCCCATGGATTGCAATATAATCGTCCATAATCGACGTCCAAAACTGCAGATTAGAGATTGTTATGAAAACTTGAAATCGGCCCTAATAAATCGGCCATTCCGATTAATCGGTCGACCTCTAGTGTAGACAGTAATAGATGTACGCTTTTACATGATATCTCATCTGACTTCAGTTGGCTGTAAATGACAGAGATTAGAGATGATCTATAGTACAGAAGGTGACAGTGCTTCAGGGCAGACAGCGACACATTACAAATGGAGGTGAAAACATAACATTTATCTCAGAATATTTAAGTGCAGGTCCTGCTCATTTGATAAACAGCACTAGCTGCATTTGGTTGAAATAATACAAAATGGAAACTATTCGTTTGGAAAGCTATATATTTTGATGAAGTGACGAACATAGACATCGTGGAACCCTTGGGTGCTGCAGAGTAAGATTCTGGAGCTATCTGGTCTCTCCTCTCCAGTCCTCTCTCATCTGTACCACCGCTAGAATAGGTCTCACTGTGCCTCAGCCGAAGTCAGAGTTGTGTATGTGTCATTGTGGTTTAGCTGTAATATGAGGTGGGAAACTATTTTCAGTGTAGACAGAGCGAGGGAGAGAGTAGAGAAGGAAAGAGAGCGAGTGTAACAGGAGGATTAATCATGTGACTTACAGGTGGAAGGTGGTGTAAGCGGCTCTCAGACCACATCAGCTTCAGAGAGATGCACATTCTACTGGAAATGTTGTGTGATGCAAGGAGAGTGGGGGAGGTATGGCGAGAGAGAGAAACGGAGAGATGGAGAAAGAGAGAGCGATGAAGAGAGAAAGCCAGAAGAAGGTGGTCTCCATGCGTCACCTGTAATCCCTTCTTCTAGACATCTGG
The DNA here is from genome assembly GCF_029448725.1 of Salvelinus fontinalis. Classification (NCBI taxonomy): domain Eukaryota; kingdom Metazoa; phylum Chordata; class Actinopteri; order Salmoniformes; family Salmonidae; genus Salvelinus; species Salvelinus fontinalis. Next base: position 19,689,636 of record NC_074681.1, on the reverse strand, counting down.
GTCAATGCTGAGGAACATTAACAGGTTGGTCTTGTATTATGTAGGCCCGTGAGTCTTTAACACAACTGTCTGTGTGTGTGTGGGGAGGGGCAGAGATTAGAGACCACCTGTCTAACAGATTAAACCCACTGGCAAAGACATATGGAAGGTTGATCGTGGGAGATTAGGAGGATGAGAGAGAGAGAGGGCTGTGGCCCCCAGGCAGAATTTTTCTTCAGCTTGGATTCTTGTGACAGGAGAAGGTCTGAGAGGAAAGGAGAAAGATGGATGGAAAGACAAGAAGGCAGATTAGAGACAAAGGAATTAACCAAGGCCTAGGGGAGAGGATCTGAAGAGAAGAGCTAGAAAGCCTCTGGTCTGCATGAGCAGGTCATTATGTACTAGCCATTCAGTGGACTTCTCACACTCAGTGAGTCACCAGTGTCAGAGGAGAGTTGGAGGTCATATGGTGTCTCAACATCACCCATGACCAGGCACAGTGTATCCATACTTGTGTTTATGTGAGTGAGTGAATGAGAGAGAGAAAGAGAGCGGGAGGGGAGATCGATAGAAAAAGAGATGTGAACAGACTGCTCTGTGAGTTTCTCTGAATGATTTTGTCTCAGTCAGTGGAGTGTCTTTAAGCTTACATCCGCACTCTGCAGGGTGCCCTTAGCTACAGAACGCCTACAGCTATCACAGAGAACAGAAAAGAGGAGAGCAAACACACATTTCCAGGTGAGAGTATCTGCTGTCATGCTTGACTGCTGCTTCTCTACTTTTCGACCTGTTGTTTTTATGCACTTTCAGGCCTTTTGGAGCTTTGTGACTTTTACAACCGTGGCTTATTAGTGCTAGCTAGCTTGCTAGTTGGCTGTTAGGACTGCACTGCGGTGATTACCTCCACCTGCCTAGATTCTTCCTGGTTATATTGATAATTACTAGCTAGCTAGGCTATGTGCGCTTAATTTGTTTTCTTTCTGAATTGAAATGTCCGGTAGCCAACTATGTCTGTGGCAGTGGCGCAAGAAAACGTTCATGGTTACAAAAGTATCCAATCGTCTCAAGACGAGGGTTAAGCTGTCCTTAAGTTAAGTACATTTCCAAGAAGAAATCCTTAAACATTATTTTCAAGAATCCCATTTCTTAACTTTTTTTTGAGAAACATTTCATTGAGGAATAGCAACTTTGCTTAACTTGCTTCTTAAGTCTATAGTTAAGGAAACATGTCAGTTAAGAAGGTTTGTGAATCTGGGCCCTGGTTCCCTGACCAAACCCAATTGCCTTACTGTATCTATTTTGGATTTTGCTCTCCATACCTCCCTCTGGAATACCTATCGGATTACCCTCTTTGACTCTCCCGCGGACGTTTTTTCAGCCTGGAAAATAACTATCATCTCTCCCTCATCCTTGCCAAGACTCTGCAATGTGCTGCTGCCTTCCAATTACAAACCCACCTGCTAATCAACAACCTGTTCGTGCCCCACCAGTCTGGTTTCAGCCCCCTCCACAGTACTGAAATTGCACTCCTCAAAGTTATCAATGACCTCCTCTCCTCTGCTGCTGCCCTAAACATCCTGATTTTCCTTGATCTGAGTGCTGCTTTTGACACAGTGAGTCATCAGATCCTCCTCACCAGGCTGGAGGGTCTGTGTGTTGAGGGCACTGCACTCACCAGGCTGGAGGGTCTGTGTGTTGAGGGCACTACACTCACCAGGCTGGAGGGTCTGTGTGTTGAGGGCACTGCACTCACCAGGCTGGAGGGTCTGTGTGTTGAGGGCACTGCACTCACCAGGCTGGAGGGTCTGTGTGTTGAGGGCACTGCACTCACCAGGCTGGAGGGTCTGTGTGTTGAGGGCACTGCACTCACCAGGCTGGAGGGTCTGTGTGTTGAGGGCACTGCACTCACCTGGCTACAAACATACCTCACAAACCGGACCCTCAATGGCCACACCTCAGACTCAGCTGCAGTTATACTGGGTGTCTCCCAGGGCTCTGTGATGGGTCCCTTACTCCTCATTTACATCCTCCCCCTTGGTCAGAACCTTCCGTCACTTCAACCTTGACTTCCACTGCTATGCCGATGAGACCCAGATCTACCTCAGCAGCAAATCCCTCCTCAGTCCACATTGAATCCTGCCTCTCTGCAATAAAAACATGGATGCAAAATAACGTTCTCAAGCTCAACAGTGATGAAACAAAACAACTCCTCATAGGCACCAAATCCACCCTCACCAAAGCTTGCAACCTCACCTTCACCATTGACAGCACCACTGTCTCTCCCTTCATGCACGCAACCTTGGTGTAATCCTGAACTCCACCCTCTCCTTTGACCTCCATATAGGACAGACTGTCAAATCCTCAATCTTCCACCTCCGAAACATTGCCAAAGTCAGGTCCTCCCACTCCTGTCCTGACGCTGAAACCCTCATACGTGCATTAATCTACTCCTGTCTACTCACTACTGTCCGTCATCTACTCAAGCTCCCTCCATGATCTCCAAAGTCCTGACAGCACATCACCCCTGTCCTCCAACTCCATTGGCTCCCTGTATCCCAACGCTTTGACCCCCCCCCCCCCCCCCCCCCCCCTATCACTCAGACCTTCTGCACCCTTACCAACCCGCATTCAGTTCCACCACAGCAGCCCACCTTGTCATCCCCAGGTCGACGCTTCGGCGACAGGGCCTTCTCCAAGGTTGCTCCTAGGCTCTGGAGCTTTCTCCCTCCACCCTGTCTTTCAGTCCCTCCTAAAGCGCCACCTCTTTGACATATCCCCTACCCCTTACCCTAAACCGTGTATCCAAATCCCAACCCTCCCCTCCTCATACACTGATACACACTCTTTCCCTTCTTTGAGCCCACCCCTCTCTTTACTCATGTTTTTGTTAGCTCTGATGTTTTGTTTTGACTATTTTTTCCCCCTATAATTGTAAAGTGACTTTGGGTCCTTGAAAAGTGCTATATAACTCCCATGTAGTAGTATTATTACTAACTTCCCCCATCTCTCTCTGTAGGCCTGCGGAGCGTTCAGCAGAGGATGTGGATATTATTCTGACCAGACTTAAAGGGGTTAAAGCCTTCCAGAGGTTCCACCCCTCCCCGCTGCTGCAGATCTGTTCCTGTGCCTTCTACGAGTACTTGGAGAAAGGCATCACCTGGAAGTATACACACACACACTTGGACATCTGCACACACTCTCTCACACTCACTCAGTGGTATGAGCACCTTGAAAAAGGCCTCTCTGATACCTCATTGGCTTTCAGGTTTACTATGACTTGTCACATCAATGTTATGACTATTGATGAATGATTTCTGAATGCTTATATGCTGTTATGTCTGTTCTGTGTAGTGTTCCGCCAGGGTGACATATGGACCAGCTGGTATGCTGTTCTGTCTGGCTCTCTGGACGTCAAGGTGTCAGAAACAGCCAACCACCAGGTAAATCAGGTCTGCCTCATACCTTTTACTACACCTCTGTGTTTGGTTTTCCTCTTTTAGTTACTATGTATTCCCTCTAGAGTTGTTCTCTGAGCTCTCTTTCTAATGTCCTGTGTTTTCTCTCTGGCGTTCAGTGTTCTCTTTTTAGACTTTAGTGTTCTCTCTAGAGTTCTCTCTGAAGTTCTCTGTTTTCTTTCCAGTGTTCGCTCTAGAGTTCTGTGATCTCTCTGTAAAGCTCTCCCTCTAGAGCTCTGTGATCTCTCTAATGTACAATGTTCTCTCTTGTCACGATCGTGTGGCGGATTAACGGACCAAAATGCAGCAGTTGGAAAATAAGCCATCTTCTTTTATTATACCACGAAGATGAACACGACACAAAAACACTTTAACAAAACAAGAAAACAACAAAACGACCGTGAAGCTACAAACGTTGTGCACATACAAACAGGCTACAAACGTTCTTACATAGACAATTACCCACAACCAATGAGAGCCTATGGCTACCCTAAATAAGGCTCCCAATCAGAGACAACCGAAATCAGCTGTCTCTAATTGGGAACTCATTCAGGTAACCATAGACTCTCCTAGATAACTAACCAACATAGACAACGCTAGACATATACACTCAACACAAAACCATCTACCACACCCCATAACCCCTTTACCAAATAAACACCCAAAACCAACAAAACATAAACATTCCCCATGTCACACCCTGACCTAACTAAAATAATAAAGAAAACGAAGAATAATAAGGCCAGGGCGTGACATAACCCCCCCCTTGAGGCGCGAACTCCGGGCGCACCATACACAGTCTAGGGGAGGGTCTGGGTGGGCTCCCCTCTACGGTGGCGGCTCCGGCTCTGGTCGTAGTCCCCACGTCACCACAGTACCTAACCACCTCCTAGGCTTCCTCCAAACGACCCCCCTCCACATTAACCCCATTGCATTAAGGGGGAGTTCCGGACTAAGGGACAGCTCCGGACTAAGGACCAGTACCAGGGTAAGGGGCAGTACCAGGGTCAGGGGCAGTACCAGGATAAGGGGCAGTACCAGGATAAGGGGCAGTACCAGGATAAGGGGCAGCACCAGGGTAAGGGGCAGCACCAGGGTAAGGGGCAGCACCAGGGTAAGGGGCAGCACCAGGGTAAGGGGCAGCTCCAGGGTAAGGGGCAGCTCCGGACTGAGGAATGGCAGCTCCGGACTGAGGGACTGCAGCTCCGGACTGAGGGACTGCAGCTCCGGACTGAGGGACGGCCCATGGCTGGCTGACAGATCTGGCTGCTCATGGCTGGCTAACGGATCTGGCTGCTCATGGCTGGCTGACGGATCTGGCTGCTCATGGCTGGCTGACGGATCTGGCTGCTCATGGCTAGCTGACGGATCTGGCTGCTCATGGCTAGCTGACGGATCTGGCTGCTCATGGCTAGCTGACGGATCTGGCTGCTCATGGCTAGCTGACGGATCTGGCTGCTCATGGCTAGCTGACGGATCTGGCTGCTCATGGCTAGCTGACGGATCTGGCTGCTCATGGCTAGCTGACGGATCTGGCTGCTCATGGCTAGCTGACGGATCTGGCTGCTCATGGCTAGCTGACGGATCTGGCTGCTCATGGCTAGCTGACGGATCTGGCTGCTCATGGCTAGCTGACGGATCTGGCTGCTCATGGCTAGCTGACGGATCTGGCTGCTCATGGCTAGCTGACGGATCTGGCTGCTCATGGCTAGCTGACGGATCTGGCTGCTCATGGCTAGCTGACGGATCTGGCTGCTCATGGCTAGCTGACGGATCTGGCTGCTCATGTCTGGTTGGCGGCTCTGGCAGATCCTGTCTGGTTGGCGGCTCTGGCAGATCCTGTCTGACGGGCGGCTCTAGCGGCTCCTGTCTGACGGGCGGCTCTAGCGGCTCCTGTCTGGCTGGCGGCTCTAGCGGCTCCTCTCTGGCGGACGGCTCAGTGGGCTCATGGCAGACGGGCGGCTTTGCAGGCTCATGGCAGACGGGCGGCTTTGCAGGCTCATGGCAGACGGATGGCTCAGATGGCGCTGGGGAGACGGATGGCTCAGATGGCGCTGGGGAGACGGATGGCTCAGATGGCGCTGGGGAGACGGGCAGTTCAGTCATCGCTGTGCAGCCGGCAGACTCCTGCCGGCTGAGGCGCACTGTAGGCCTGGTGCGTGGTGCCGGGACTGGTGGCACCGGGCTGGGGACACGCATCTCAGGGCTAGTGCGGGGAGCAGCAACAGGACGCACAGGACTCTGGGGACACACAGGAGGCTTGGTGCGTGGTTTAGACACTGGTGGTAAAGGGCTGGAGACACGCACCATATAGCTAGTGCGTGGAGGAGGCACTGGTGGTACTGGGTTGGGGCGGGGAGGTGGCGCCGGAAATACCGGACCGTGCAGGCGTACTGGCTCCCTTGAACGCCGAGCCTGCCCAACCTTACCTGGCTCTATGCTCCCCGTCGCCTGACCAGTGCGGGGAGGTGGAATAACCCGCACCGGCCTATGTAGGCGAACCGGGGACACCATGCGTAAGGCTGGTGCCATGTACGCCGGCCCGAGGAGACGCACTGGTGACCAGATGCGTTGGGCCGGCTTCATGACATAAGGCTCAACGCTCAGTCTAGCCCGGCCGATACGTGGAGCTGAAATGTACCGAACCGGGCTATGCACGCGTACAGGAGACACCGTGCGCTCTACTGCGTAACACGGTGTCTGCCCGTACTCCCGCTCTCCACGGTAAGTACAGGGAGTAGGCGCAGGTTTCCTACCTGACTTCGCCACACTCCCTTTAAGGCCCCCCCCAAGAAATTTTTGGGTTGTACTCACGGGTCTCCAGCCTTGTCTCCGTGCTGCCTCCTCATATCGCCTCCTCTCGGCTTTCGCTGCCTCCAGCTCTTCACGAGAGAGGCGATATTCTCCAGGTTGATCCCAAGGTCCATCTCTTTCCAATTCGTCCTCCCATCTCCAGAAATCCTGTGTAGGTAGGTCCTGTTGCCGCCTTCCATGCCGCTTGGTCCTATGGTGGGTAATTCTGTCACGATCGTGTGGCGGATTAACGGACCAAAATGCAGCAGTTGGAAAATAAGCCATCTTCTTTTATTATACCACGAAGATGAACACGACACAAAAACACTTTAACAAAACAAGAAAACAACAAAACGACCGTGAAGCTACAAACGTTGTGCACATACAAACAGGCTACAAACGTTCTTACATAGACAATTACCCACAACCAATGAGAGCCTATGGCTACCCTAAATAAGGCTCCCAATCAGAGACAACCGAAATCAGCTGTCTCTAATTGGGAACTCATTCAGGTAACCATAGACTCTCCTAGATAACTAACCAACATAGACAACGCTAGACATATACACTCAACACAAAACCATCTACCACACCCCATAACCCCTTTACCAAATAAACACCCAAAACCAACAAAACATAAACATTCCCCATGTCACACCCTGACCTAACTAAAATAATAAAGAAAACGAAGAATAATAAGGCCAGGGCGTGACATCTCTCTAGAGTTCTTTGCTGTTCTACCTGTGTTACTACTTGTGTAATCCTGTACAGCCCTGATGAATGCTTGGAGTGCATTATTTACAATACTCTAATTGGTCCGCTCTCTGTCAGTTAGAGACCATGATCATATTATTCGCAGTATGTGGGTCACTTTCTGGCCATCCTAGACAGAATGACCATGATCATATTATAATCAGTATGTGGGTCACTTTCTGGCCATCCTAGACAGAATGACCATGATCATATTATCCTCAGTATGTGGGTCACTTTCTGGCCATCCTAGACAGAATGGCCATGATCATATTATCCTCAGTATGTGGGTCACTTTCTGGCCATCCTAGACAGAATGGCCATGATCATATTATCCTCAGTATGTGGGTCACTTTCTGGCCATCCTAGACAGAATGGCCATGATCATATTATCCTCAGTATGTGGGTCACTTTCTGGCCATCCTAGACAGAATGGCCATGATCATATTATCCTCAGTATGTGGGTCACTTTCTGGCCATCCTAGACAGAATGGCCATGATCATATTATCCTCAGTATGTGGGTCACTTTCTGGCCATCCTAGACAGAATGACCATGATCATATTATCCTCAGTATGTGGGTCACTTTCTGGCCATCCTAGACAGAATGACCATGATCATATTATCCTCAGTATGTGGGTCACTTTCTGGCCATCCTAGACAGAATGGCCATGATCATATTATCCTCAGTATGTGGGTCACTTTCTGGCCATCCTAGACAGAATGGCCATGATCATATTATCCTCAGTATGTGGGTCACTTTCTGGCCATCCTAGACAGAATGGCCATGATCATATTATCCTCAGTATGTGGGTCACTTTCTGGCCATCCTAGACAGAATGGCCATGATCATATTATCCTCAGTATGTGGGTCACTTTCTGGCCATCCTAGACAGAATGGCCATGATCATATTATCCTCAGTATGTGGGTCACTTTCTGGCCATCCTAGACAGAATGACCATGATCATATTATCCTCAGTATGTGGGTCACTTTCTGGCCATCCTAGACAGAATGGCCATGATCATATTATCCTCAGTATGTGGGTCACTTTCTGGCCATCCTAGACAGAATGGCCATGATCATATTATCCTCAGTATGTGGGTCACTTTCTGGCCATCCTAGACAGAATGGCCATGATCATATTATCCTCAGTATGTGGGTCACTTTCTGGCCATCCTAGACAGAATGGCCATGATCATATTATCCTCAGTATGTGGGTCACTTTCTGGCCATCCTAGACAGAATGACCATGATCATATTATCCTCAGTATGTGGGTCACTTTCTGGCCATCCTAGACAGAATGACCATGATCATATTATCCTCAGTATGTGGGTCACTTTCTGGCCATCCTAGACAGAATGGCCATGATCATATTATCCTCAGTATGTGGGTCACTTTCTGGCCATCCTAGACAGAATGACCATGATCATATTATCCTCAGTATGTGGGTCACTTTCTGGCCATCCTAGACAGAATGACCATGATCATATTATCCTCAGTATGTGGGTCACTTTCTGGCCATCCTAGACAGAATGACCATGATCATATTATCCTCAGTATGTGGGTCACTTTCTGGCCATCCTAGACAGAATGGCCATGATCATATTATCCTCAGTATGTGGGTCACTTTCTGGCCATCCTAGACAGAATGACCATGATCATATTATCCTCAGTATGTGGGTCACTTTCTGGCCATCCTAGACAGAATGACCATGATCATATTATCCTCAGTATGTGGGTCACTTTCTGGCCATCCTAGACAGAATGACCATGATCATATTATCCTCAGTATGTGGGTCACTTTCTGGCCATCCTAGACAGAATGACCATGATCATATTATCCTCAGTATGTGGGTCACTTTCTGGCCATCCTAGACAGAATGACCATGATCATATTATCCTCAGTATGTGGGTCACTTTCTGGCCATCCTAGACAGAATGACCATGATCATATTATCCTC